>NC_089232.1:53580228-53772728 GCF_963924675.1 Phocoena phocoena
ATGTCTTATCATTTTCAAACAATGCATGTAATAAACAATATGGAACTCAACGCTGGTTTTCTGTACAATACATACCTCTCTTGGGTCCACTGGTTTAAACCATCAACTAGATTTTAGAATAATGGGTCCAGGGCAGTGCCACCCACCTTGCGACTCCTTAGCAGCTGCCAACACACCTGCAACACAGCTCCAGAGCATGTGGCCACAGATGCCTGTAAATGTTAGTTTATTGTGCCCTGGAAATTCAGTACCAAGAAATCCTCCACAGAGATAAGTAACCACAATCCATTTCAGTTCTGCCACCAGCCTTTTCTGTGACCGTGCTGCCAGAGACAGAGCTACAGGATCTTGATTTCCAACTTCATTGAATCCTTCATAAGGGTCATCATTATGGTAAAACAGTTCCTCAAAGTTATTCGAGTGATTACTTTTCAAAGGAAGTGGTAAAATCAGGGCAATCAAGCTTTTCTAAATAAACCGCACAACCTTATCAGATTGTTGTAGTGGGGAGAGTGGGAGGACTCGAATAAAGTATATACGGGATTTCAGAAGACTCTCTGGCATGAAACTCTACAGCAACCATTTGCTAACTACTAGGTGCATGTGAGTTTTTCTTCTCCCTTGTAGATGTGCACAGAATGACTAAACTTCAGAATCTTCCTTTTCCTTTTATTTGTTTAAAAGATGACTGTATGCTTCTGTTAATTTCAGGGTTATACTTCACCTCTATGAAATACCACTTCAGGTTTTGAGGGAATCATGAAAATATATCCCCGTTTTTTTTTAAATAAATGTATTTATTTTATTTATTTATGGCTGTGTTGGGTCTTCGTTGCAGTGAGCGGGCTTCTCATTGCGGTGGCTTCTCTTGTTGCGGAGCATGGGCTCTAGGCGCACGGGCTTCAATAGTTGTGGCTCATGGGCTCTAGAGCGCAGGCTCAGTAGTTGTGGCACACGGGCTTAGTTGCTCCACAGCATGTGGGATCTTCCCGGACCAGGGCTTGAACCCGTGTCCCCTCCATTGGCAGGCAGATTCTTAACCACTGTGCCACCAGGGAAGTCCCTATCCCAGTTTCTTTTGAAAATTGGTTTACCATTCATACCTGCCAACTGTCTATTGAGCATCTGGGATGTGGCAGACACTGGGATAAGTGCTCTATATACATTCTCTCCTTTAGTCTCCAAACAACCAAACAAGGTAGAGATTCTCAGCTGCATGTTACAGAATGCTCAGAAAGGTTGAATCGCTGGCCAAGATGACACGCCAGTAAATGACTGGAAACTGACCTGACTCCAATGCCAATGCTCCTTCCACTACACGACATTGCCTTCTTATTAGTAATAGTGATGACAATAATAAATAATAAAAGCTACCACTTTGCTAGGTGCTTCACAAGCCTTCCCTTTAACCCCCTCAACAGTTTTTGCAACAACGTTGTACGGTAGACATTACATTTTACAGATGATTAAACATGCAGTGAAGGGTTTGAAGAAGAAGGAACCGTGTGGCAGAAAGGGGTCTGGACTTAAAGGGGATCTCCACCATAAAACACCGTGTCACCTCAGGAAAATCAGAAAAATAGTGTCATAGAACTGCTGAACTAGAAGGGACCCTGGAGATGACGTGAGTCCAACCTCCTCATTTTTTCAGATAAGAAATTCAAGTTATCTTAGCTGACCCACTGAGTTTTCTCACCCATGAAGTGGGAAGAACAAAGCCTCCCTTGCCTTCCACCCCCGAGCTCGAGCAAGTTGTGAGGGTAAAACGAGGTATTGAATATGAAAATAATTTGAGAAACAAGTTTATATAGATGTAAGAAAGACAGGAGCATCTACACCACCTAACAGTGCTATAAAAACTCTATCAACTCCCTCTCCTTCTCTCTTCCCCTCATTTAGCTGCAAGAAAACACACTGATACACTGTCCTGGACATCAAGTGTGTTTTCATACTGTGTTTACATAGACATGTATACACTCAGGCACATAATTACAGCATCACCAATCATGCCAGTAAACTTAAGATTCTGTCAGCTTTTCCAATATTCACTGCTATTTTCAGGCGGTTTTCAAACTTAGCAAAAATTCATTTTGATGTGAAACTAGATATAATACATGGTCTCAGCAGGGGAGCAGAAGTCTCCATAAAAAAAAAGAGGGAACGCTAGTAGGTCATTCTAGTCTTTTCTAAGAGCTGACTGCCGTTCTGGACTCTTGAATAATGGAAGTCATTTTATTTTAAAGTCACCTGCAAATATTGTCTTACCATTACAATCAAAGAGTTGATTTTTAACAGCTATTATCTAAATTATATATCATAATGTTTACAGGACTAAGGGGTTGTGGTTGGGTTGATGTTTGCATTCACAAAACACATGCTGCCCTCACCCCAGCCCTTTGTTGGTTAGGGTGAGCTGTAAGGTGACTGCAATTGAGCTTGTGTCTCAGTTTACCTGTCCTTCTGTACCCACCGCACCTAAAACAGCCGCCCTTCCCCATCCCTCCCCACCCACTCTCCCTGGTCTAGTTGTGTCCTTAGCCCTCATCACCACTGGCATACATCATAACCTTGTTCGTTATTGCCCGTCTCCTCCAGCTAGAATGTATGCTCCATGACAATGGGATCTTCTAATGTTTTATTCACTGCATTTTCTCAGTGCCTAGCACAGAGCAGACGATCAGTATTTGTCAAGAGAATAAACTAAATCTAGATATTGAATAATCTGAAAAACACAAGTCTCTGGGAATTCGAAGGCCACGTTCCATTGCTTATTCTTTAGAAAAGATTTTCTCCAAGAAGCTTTTACAGAGTCAGCGGCTATAATGGGATTTCAGAGGGCAGCTTTCTGTGCACAACACTGTCCCCACAAGAAAGAGAAAGAGCGAGCAGTAGTTTTAATCCTTAGTTACTCAGTTATGAGTTTCAAAATGTTTTCTTTTTCATTTCGTTGAATGCAGACACCTTTGAGATGTGGATTAATATTTAGGAGGGACAATAGGACATCATCCATTCATTCAATAAGCATCCACTGAGCCCTACTGGGTGCCAACATCTGCCCCATAATGAACGGTTTTAGAAGCCCCCCATATCCCCAGTGGAGGAGGACACTTTGTCTGGTACAGTCAGAGGAATACATCTTACAATTTAGGCTGCAAAAATCAAAACAAGAAAAAGAATATAGATTTCAAATTAGCCCATCACTTTAGAAAAATTATTTTCAATTTACCAAAGCACAACTTTCTCAGCATTCACAGTCACCGAATCATTTTAAACTCAGAATGAACACTCAATTGAATGTAAAATTTTGACTGATGAGCAGAAATTTGAGAGAATTCATTTATCCTTGGAGAGGAGAGAGGAGTAGTTCCACAAAACAACAATGATATTGTTTACATCGTAAGCTCAGTTGTTATTTTGCTAGACTAATCTATACTCATATATTAAAGGGTGTGCACGTCTGGAAAAAATAAGTCTTCTTCAGACTTATTTTACAAGTAATATGCTATGCGTTTTTCATTTCCAGGCAATAAACTATTAAATACCAATTACATGTTTAAGCTTGTGTTTATTTTCTAATCATTTCTTTACCTGGTTTCTGAGATGCTGCCTTTGTCTGCTTTCTCCCTTACACTTCCCTCAGTCTCTCAGTCCCCGACCCTGGCTTCTTTTTTTCCACCTGTTCTTTCATTGTCAGTAGTCGCCAGGGCTCTGCCTACTTTTTCTTTATGTTTTATACAGTTCTAGGCGATTGTACTGAAGTCCACAACTTCAACTATCAATTATGCATCAAAAGCTCCCAAGTACATAACTGCAGCATTCACCATTGTCCAGGGCCCACACCCAGATTTTCAGGTGCCTACTAGAGCTCTCCATGGGGATGTTCTGAAAGTATCTTTAACCCGTTCTGCCTAAAATTGAACTCAATATCCTTGGCCCAAACCTCTACACTTCCCAGGGCACTACCCACCTACCCATCCACCCATCGCTCTCTCTCTCTGTCTCTCTCTGTCTCTCTCTCTCACACACACACACACACACACATACACACACACACAGCTGAATACCTATTAAGTATGCCAAACAATTCTATACCCTTCACCTTCAAAATGAAACTGGAAACAAGGAAATCGTGACATTGCCTTTTAAAACCCTTGTACCTTATTCTATCCCCAGGGAGGCACTCCAGAAATGTTTGTTGAAGGAACCTGTCAGTGAACACCCATTCAGTTCCCTCTTCTCCGTCTTTAGGTCTTCACTAGCTCCTAACTGAACGATTCTAGGTAGAAGTTGGTCCACGGTAGACCCATGAAGAGCCTTGCTGCTTTCAAGTTCTTTCTTATTCCAAACCAGCTTTTATGTTGGCCGGAGTGATCTTTCTAGGACCCATACACTGCTCAAAAATGGCTCTCTATCTCCATTTCAGTGGCTCTCTATGACCCACATAATAAAGTCCCGTCTCTCCATCATCATGTTCTCAACCTTTCTTAAAGTGGTACCCAAACTAACTCTTTAACTTCACCCCTCACCCCTCCCCAACCCTAACCCCAAACCACACAGACACTCTCACACTCCAACCAGAGCAAACTCCTGCAAACACAACGTGCTTTTTCGTACTCTCCACCTGTGAGCACTGTCCCCTCCACCAGGGATGCTACTTTCTAGTCTCCTTCCTCTGAGGCTTAGAATGGCCTTCTTACTCTTCAAGAACAAAGTCAAATACTGCTGCGTCTATGGAACCCTTCCTTAGGCAGTTAGTTACTCTTCGTGCTGTATCCCTAGTGCTTACCATATAGCATTATAATCCCAAGGAGCTTGTGCATTAATCTGCCCCGGTAAACAGTGAGATTCTCAAAGTGCTCATTAGTCCTATTTATACCCCACAATCCCCAGCACAGTGCGAGGCTCAACAAATGTTTGTTGAATCAAGACGAGTTCAAATCTCGGAGCATCTCACGTTCTACAGAAGGTGTAAATTAGAAAAAAAAATCACACAACAAATAAAAACAGCACCAGGCCCTATATGATCAAGTGCTGGGCTGTTATAAGCCATTTTGCACTGTCCACTGTAATTTCATCTGTGTGTATGTTACATCTCCATGACCACATTATAAATTCCTCAGGGGCAGAGACTCAGCACTGGACGAACAACTGGGTGGACTTGCAAGAAGAACTTCTAAGGGCTAGGCTCTTGTTCTGAGGGTCTTAAAAACCATCTGGGGACTCTCTCTTCCTATACCTGGAGGGCCAGGTATGGTGGAACACAGTTCCTCACCAAGAACAGAGGAGGATTTGTTGGGCCTCTGACCCAACAAGCAGACAGGAACCAAGGGTCCTTCAGCACCATCTCAGTTCATGCCACTGAACCCACACGCACAAGGCACTTCCCTGAGATAAGCAAAAACAGAGGTTTGTACAGATGGGTGCAGAGGTGCTAGATTTTTTAAAAGGTGAGGAAATATGTCAGTAAAAAGAAAGTGCTCTTCTCAAATGAGAGTCCGTGATTTGCTTTTATAGCACGGCTGGCATGTAGCCAGGACTCCAGGAATTTGGCAGTCACTTAGGGCAGCTTCTACAGGAGGTTAAATGAATTCCACAGTGATAGCGAATTCTTGACAGTGGTTAGCAGCTATAACAAGCTGGAGATCTGTCCATATTGCACCCTCATCCATCTCCGCATGGTCCTGAGTAAACTCACACTAACTGGCTTGGCTCCCCTTCTTCCACCCAAAGCCATTTCAGAGGAATATGAGTAGATGCCATTTGTTGCTTGTCACTTCTGGACTGAAATTCAACTTGTAGGCTTGTGTGGCTGTATTTTAAATTACATCTGGGTCCTCTGATATCAGACATGGCTGATGGTCTTTAAGGAACACAGCGATAGGGGGTTACCTGTCAGCAACAAGAAGCCACTCACCGGAGGGAAAGAGGTGTGGGAGGGGAGGGACATATTTCTTGGAATGAGTAAAATGTGCTGGCTTCGTTCCTTTTAAAGATCTTTTCTTTTCTTCTTGTAAGTTTGCTAGAGAGTCCCTTGTAGCATTCTGGCAGGAGTCAGATGTTTTGACAGTGTCTCTCAACCAGTAAGTTGAGGAAAGTTTCCATCTGGGACAGGTAACAATCATTTCCTCCTGACATTTGGGGCTTCCTGTAATGACTTTCCAGGCATGGGTGCCCGTTTGACTGAGGATCTAGGCTCAGCCCTGGGATCTGCTACTGTTCCTGGTCAAGCCAGGAGCCCACCCTGGTGGCTAAGCTCTCTCAGAGGGCCACCTCATCCATGACCCCCAATATAAAAGCTGAAAAGCAAGGGGAACCCTCCCCTCCCTCTACTTTCTTTGCTTCTGGATCCTCTGACTCCAGAGAGCAGAGCTGCCTTAGCTAGAAATCAAGGAACCATACTCCCCAGTAACGACAGAAGCCATTTCTTCCCAAGCTTGACACCTGAACCTTTGCGTTGCAATGGTTTCATTTTGGCCACTTAGTATAATTTCTCTCAGTAGGGTTATCTGTACTAAAAAGTGTCATATTCATCCAGGTAGACAATCCCCCGGACCTCTGCAGAGCCTGCAGCAGGTATGCAGGACACGGGTGCAGAGAACTGCAGCAGGCCCAGTTATGTGTAGAAATCGTCCAAGTCCAGGTCGAGAAAAAAAAATTTTCCCCTCCTGCCAACCATTTCTCTGAGAACAGTTTTTGTGAAGAGCCCCCTATACTCTATACTCATCACAGCTGGAAAGTCTCCCTAACTCTTCAAGGTAATAAGAGCGAACACATATTCATTCAGAGTCAGTCATGTGCTAAAGCTTTCCAATGCACTGGCTTGTTTACTCCCCATTTTACAGATGAGAAACTGAGGCTCCGAGAGGTGAACCCAGTAAGTGGCTAGATAGTAAGAACGACAAGTTTTGTATGCAGGTATTTCTGATTCCACCCACTGATACTTTGCCTTCAGAAACTGGGCCCTCCTATGAATTCGAAGCACCCTGAGAACTTGTTTTGTCTCCATTGAGTCTGCTGAGCCCTGAATCACCAAGAACTCAGGATCCACCAGTGCACCTGCCCAGGTTGCTTCTCTGTGGGCCTCTCACGGCACCTTGAGCCTCTGGGCCACAAAACCATGGAGGAGTGGTCTAGGCTCAAGAAAACATTACAACATCTCAGATTGTAATAGACTAAAACCTTTAGTGTTATCTTAGTCTTGGACTGTGACTTCCATACACAGACACTCATCAGGGGGAGGTCCTTTGGAAGCAGGACAACAGCCCTGGGAGCTAAGAAGGAGAAGAGTGCAGTTATCCGCTGGGTGCCCCTGAGCTCTGGGAACCCTTCCAGCCCACTGGCATGGGATAGAGAGCTGCTGCTCTTCCCTGCTGAGTCCAGGTGACCCTTCCTGGGTCCATCTGGGTGGGGGCCCAGGGAGTGCAAACACCCTGCCTCCCCAGACCTCCCAATGGGGATGGGATCCCTGGGTGGGAACTTCAGTATGTCCATGTGCCATCCACAACTGGGATTCCCCCCTTAGGGTGGACCCCTGACCCCTTAGACTAGAACACCCCGCAGTCTGAGCAGGCCTGCAGGACAGGAGGGGCCTAAGCAAGGTCCCCTCCTCTCATTTCTAATGCTGCATTTTGATGTGGGCCCCTCTGATTTGGCCTCCCCACTCCTCACAGAGCATGAGGAAGTACTGCCCACTCTAGGGCCCTGCCTCATCCTTCTCCGAGTTAAGGGTGAGTATCAGCTGTCAGTAGGAGCACTGCTGTCCTCAGAGGAGGCTGCTGTGTGGAGCCCCACTTCAGACTAGGGGGAGCATCGTTCAGAGTTTAACTGAGGGTGCGGGAGAGCTGCTAGACATTCCAGTTCAATCTCCATTTAGATCTATTCATAGCTTGGGCAGTTTTCTCTCGTAAATCGTTCTCATGATTTACGATAGATCCTATGTAAATCATGCAAATCTGCTGCAAACTGGAGTATTTGTCACAAATAGGCTTTGAAGGCGTGTTGGTGATGAGTGAAGTACTGTTGGCGCACTGTGAGATCCAGGAGTCCTTGAAATTGTGTTTACGTATGATAGTATTCCTAGAAGCCTTTACGTCCAAGAATCTCCGTCCCCTCTCTGAAAATCCTGATCTTGCAAATGCTCATGAGAACCACCTAAGGCTAATGGGGGGATGAAGAGGCCCCCAATTCCTTCTGCCCTCAACTAGGGCTTCTCACTCAACCACGACAGCTACCATTAATAGCTTGGTGCACGCCCCTTCCTTGCCTCCAGACCTATTACCCACCTCACAGAGGGAATTGGGAAGGCCAATTTAATTTAATTGATTACCACTTACAAAGCTGTGGTTACTCCTCTGAGAGGGCTATTTAAAGTTTCTGAGGTATATAGAGATAACAAAATAAAAAGCAACAGTGCAAGGTAAAGGATGATTATCAAATTGCTCCGGGGACCTTCAATGTGAAAAAGATATAAAAGAAAGATTGAAAGGTATTAGTCTATAAGTCTCACTGAGGTCAGAAGACTAGAGCAAACCTTTTTTAAAAGAAGAGATAAAACTTTAGAAAATACTTCACACACACATACACAGTATAGTCCTTTCTCAGATAAATGTGAGTTCCTGTCTTAGACTACTTTAACATTGCTAACCTATTTTAAATTCCTATAGCACAGCAAGAGGCTCACATAGTTATAAGATTTTTTTTTTAATGCATGTGCTTTAAACTTGTTTTCTTACTTTAAATAGATATATATTAACTCTCTGTTTAGGCTGCAGGACCTCCTAGCTTAGTATAGCAGCCCCCCCAAATAAGAGTGGATAAAAACTCTGTAATTTACTCTCAGGCATAAATGGATATATAAATGTAAAAATGTGCACAATATTTTATGCCATGCTTGGCTTCATTGTGACCTAATGTTTATAATATGTAAATAACGGCTTCCTTTTAAAGCAAAGAACAGATTAATATACAGATTCATCTGAAGCCCCTTTATTTAATATAAACAGAAATAAAAAGAAAAATGTTGTTTTGCAATAAATACCCAAAGACAAAGGTAACCACTGAAGGGACTTAAAATGACAGAAGTCAACAGAAAACTTTCAATATCATCCTTCTACTTTAATATGAAGATATTGTTATCAAAGGAAAAGACTCAAGAAATTCTTTGATAAAAATCATCTCACACTATCTTTGAAGTGGTTTCATTTATTTTACTACCCACTGTGTTCCTTATCAGAAGGCCAAGGGTAAGAAGTTCCCTAGTTATGATTAGGAAAGAATCTGATGGATCAGAAGACCCAACTGAAGTTGGACATAATAAGTATTAAAGTATTACATGACATTAATCCTGCCATTCCATTACTCTCTCCATCTTTGTGCACAGACTAATTATTCTGAAGCCAGTGTTCAGGAGAAAATAGAAACATACTTACCCTGGGCTGGAGTAATCTCTTTATTGCAGCAACAAGGCTGGCTCTGTACTGGTCCAGAAACAGGCTGACATTGAGAAGAGAGCAGAATCCAGATTAAACTGGGTTTTCAAGTCTAATGATACTAATGGAGATCAAGACTAATTACACATGTTTACTCAACACTAAAAAAGAGAACTGTTTCCTTCCATTCAAGTGTCTCACTGGAATAAACAAAAGATACTGTGGTCAGTGTTATCCAACCAAAGTCAAGTCAGCAACATGCGATGGGCCACGATTCAACACGACAGGCCATGTGTTAGTGTGAAAGGGACAATTTCTAAGCTGCTGTTTGGGGGAAATCATCTGGTGGAGATGAAGCTCTCCCCACACTTGTCTGTAGACCTGTGCCCTCTGCCCACCGAGGGTGCTGTGAGGCCACCCTCCAAAAACAAACCACCAGCCCTATTACACACCAACCACAAAACAGCTCTCAGGTGGTGATAGTTTTTAGTGACTAGCAACAGCACTGAGGTTAGAGCCAACAAGTGACCTAGGAGTAAACAAAGACCAGGTTTAGGCAGTGTGTCCCAGAGACCATGGCAACTCTGGATTTTCCCCCTTGATCTCCATGTTGATTTTTTTCCAGTTCATGTGATTTTTCATTTTTCTTTTCTGGTTTGAGAATTTCTCTTGTTGCTCTGTCACCTCTTTGGCTGGATCAGTCTGACCGTCTTCACCAGGCCTTATCTTGGAAGTTTAGGACACAGTTTCCTTATCCAGGACTTGCAGGCTAGAACACTGGGTGGCCTTGTGCATCAGCTATCCCATGAGGGGCCTAAGCAAAGCCTCTACTCCCATTTCGAATGCTGTAGTTTGGTGTGGGTCCCTCTGATTTGGCCTCCCGCTCCCCAAACAGCATGGCTAATTACCACCTACTCTGGGGCCCTGCATCGTCCTCCTCTGAGCTAAGGATGAGTATCAGCTGTCAGTAGGAGCGCTGCTGGTGGAGCCACACTTCAGACAAGAGCAGAGCATAGTTCAGGGTTTCCTAGGCTCTGGCTCTGACCTTTCTGCTATATGACTTTGGGCAAGTCACTTCATCTGAGGCCTCAGTTTTCCTGTCAATAAGGGCAGGGCCCACCTCTGTGGCTGCAGTGGGCATCAAATGAATGATATATGTCGGTTGATGAATATTTGTTGATGACCTGCTGTATACTAGGGGCTGTTTCAGGCCTTGGAGATAAGCTGTGAATAAGACGAAGTTCCCATCCTCAAGGAGCTTCCAGTCTGTATTCATTTCTGCGTCACTAGGTCTGGCCCAGCATACACACAGAGAGGGGGCTCAGTGAAGAGTTACTTACTGCCTAACCGGCAGATCAACACAGTCTTTGAAATGGAGGAGCTTACGTAGGGTGGGTTTCAATGCCTCTAAAACAGGCTGTACGCACTCCTTCACTGGTCTTGCTAGGGAGGAATCAGCATTTAGGTAGGATGTTTCACCAGACCAGGTTCTCTCCTAAGTCTCTCACTTAAGAGGAGTGGGGAGAGCAGCTTTTTGTAGTTCTCAGTGCTTGGGTTTCACCATGACATGCTTAGTGGAAGTTTCTTCTATAAAGTTCTGCTTTGAGCAATGGAAAAAGAATCCTCTTGAGGTGAGCTAGAAGTGATCTCTAGAATGGGAAACTATCCACCAGGATAATCAGGATAGCCTGATTATTACCCATGGGAAAATTTCTTATTGCTCCAGAAAACTATGCACTTAAATCTTAGAGCACAAAATGTGTCTAATTCGAATGCTACAAAAATTTGCCTTTTAGCCATATTAATCAGTGGTTAATAACCAGTAAGGATCGATAAGAAAGGAATCGAATTGTATTTAAGTGTTTTGAAATTTTCTCTTCAGGACTATATACCTTATTGTTCAGTGAGGTAATACTATCTTAAATGTTAATAATTAAGCATTTTATTTTATTTTATTTAAAGAAGACTACCACTGTGAGAAAATACCTCTGTCAGTTACTTGGGTCTACAGGAGACCTGGCTGGTTGGGATACATAGCACCAAGCGAAAGACCATTCTCAATTTATACCTGTGCATCCTAAGAGCTGGTAAGATTGTTAGAGATAAATAATCAACAACTTAAAAGCTGAGCTCAAAACATAACCTTATGAGGGGAGCGGGAAATAAATTAGGAGTTTGGGATTAACATATACACACTGCTACATAAAAAAATAGACAAACAATAAGGACCTACTATACAGCATAGGGAACTATACTCAACATCTTATAATAACCTATAATGGAAAAGAATCTGAAAAAGAATATATATATGTATATATAAATAACTGAATCACTTTGCTGTACCCTCGAAACTAACACAACATTGTAAATTAACTATACTTCAATTAAAAAAGCATAACCTAATATAGTACTATTTCTACTTAATGTTGGCAATGGTGACAAAAATGTTAACCTCACAGCTCACTAGAAAATGCAGCTTAACACAGAGCACACATTCAAAACACAGTTATTTGAAAGCTAATGCTGTCTACTCCATCACTGCAAGTCAAATTTCCCAAAAGTAATTTTTGTAGTTCTCTAATAGGTCTTTATTCCAAGCAAGCTCACCTTTCTACTTAGCTCTGGTGCAGAATTTATAACGCTTAGTAGGATACATCCTATCAGCAATTTCAACGTGCTTTAGTGGGAGTGATATATAATCTCCTGAAAATTCACCCCTTAAATAAGTCCTAATGGGCTCAGAGAACAGCAGTAGCTTAAGTGGATCTATTAAAAAAGGCTGAGTGGGTCAGTGATTGGGATGAAGATACCATTTCAACTCTCCCTTCAGTTACTGATCAGAATACATAGACAGTCGGTCTAGTTTGGCCATCAAACACACACACACACACACACACACACACACACACACACACACACACACCTCTCTATATAATTCACTTGTGGAATCAACGCTTGCCTTGTTCCACTGATCTGAATCACAGATTATACGACAAAGGAAAGGTGCCAGGCCATTTTCATCGCTTCCCTTAGAATCAGTCAGGATTTTCTGCAGAGCACAGAGCAGCTCCAGCTCCTCTCATAGGAAAATTAATTAGTGCAGAGAACAAGGAGACATTTCTGTCAGCATCCACAGAGAGGAAAACCTCTATGTAATTTTCACGGTGAAACATGCTCAGTTAAATTCGCTGTTTTAGATTTAACTTTCGGCAGACGGAATGGCCTCTATCAGTCTTTAGCAACTGATTGCTGGGGGAGCCGTATTCTGATCTCGCTTGGTGCCACCCCTCAGGTACGAGATCTTTGACAATCTGTCTGTCTTCTCCGGGACTGAGTTTCCTCAGGTGTGAGGTAAGAGGGCTGACTACATTTGGGTTAAAGGTCTTTTCAGGTGGAAAGGTCTGTGAGTTGTGATTTAGAACTACCTATGATCACAGCATCTGGAAGAAAACAAAGAAATCCTAGAGCCTATTTTGAGAAAAAAATTTTTTTCTTCACAAAACCCAAACTTTTGGCATCATTTAAAGTAAACATGATAGAAAATAAAAACAATCCACTGTATATAGTTAGTATAAAAATGCTGGGAGAGCAAGTGAAGTGATGTACTTTCCCCATTTCTTCCCAACGTCTCAGGCTGGAGGCATGCAGATGTGGTGCACACCGTCCTGCAGACCTAGCTCCATGTGTCTGGCTAGGGGTGGCACTTCCGACTTGCTTTCCAAGCCTTTAGAGAATCCAAATGTGCAGAAACTATTTTTTTTTTAATTTATTTACAGAATCATTTTTATTTTTGCAGAGCTACAGTAAACTGGAAAGCCATCAAACACTGAATGGAAGTGGTCACTGGATAAAAAGCATCTTACTACCAGACTCTCAGAATATTGTGATTGAACAGGAGTCTGGAAAGGCAGGTTTAAAATTAACAAGCACTCGCTATTCTAAACTCAGCAAGGACTGGGCTGGATTGCATTCCAGCAGAAAGGAACTCATATTAAATTCAACATTAAACAAGTCAACCAAGGAATATACTAGGAGGGTTTTTTTTCTATACCTGTGGTTAAATATTCTAATGTTTTGATATTTGTCAACAGCATCCATTTGCAGGTATGACTGTACCTTGAGTTTTCCTTCTGTTTATTTCAAAGTTGACATTTTACAAGTTACTTAGGAACTGTTGAACCATGAAACTATATTTCATTGTCCAAAATGCTGAATGGTGAAATAACGACTAGCTTTCAGTGTGCCTCTTTATTCTATAATCTAGTCGAGCTACTAAATTTAGATGTGAACTAAGAGACTGTCTCTTCTGGGAAATGAGTTATTTCCCCCATTGCCTACAGGTTTATGAATGTTTGAATGTAAATATATGAATATCTGAATGATTTAACAACATAAACATATCGCTGCTCCTTGTAATCATGTGCATTTTGCTTGAACCACAATGTGGGTTTGGAACAGGTTTGTGAATAGAGCTTGTTTTCATGTAAATGGGATCAAGCAGTACCACTGGTTAGCTATTCAGGGAAGCAGACAATGCCACCCTTGCTGGAAATGCTTCAGTAAGAATTTAATCCATGTACCTAATATTTGAACTCCAACTCTTGCTTCATATTCCTGTGGCCTGATCCAGATCTCATTGACTGACAAGGACTCAAGGATGGTGTGAGACTTAACGTGACCTATTTATGTGTGGTACCTATTTCTGGCACTAAATTTCAGGTTTCATCTTGGAGGTAGTGTCTAAAGAGAGCTTTCTTTTCCTCCTCTGTGACTTTCTTTAAAAAAAAACATAGCAGTATGGTCTGCCTGCCTGCCTGCCTGCCCCTAGAAGCAGCATCCGTGCAATAACTCTGACAGAGAAACATCAATCCAACAGGACATAAAGAACACATGGAATCCTGGGCTTCCCTGCTATATGCACAACACGTACATTATGAACATCGTTGTACTTTCTAAGTTTCTGAACAGCTTACCCATCCCTGCGAATATGAAGACAGACCATTACCAAAGCATTTCTTTTGGAAAGAGTATCAGCATTGCAGTGAGAGTAGCTTAATGTTTCACATTTACAAATAGGAAATTATAAACAGGCTGACATTCAGGCACTGACAACACCGGAGGAAAAGAAAACTTAACAATTCATGCATAGAAAAGCCATTTATAAAATGAAACTTGGTGTATTTAGTTCATTTGAATACATAAATTCTCAATAGTGACTAGATGTGTATTTATGTATATGGTGTGTGTGTATACGTATAACATTGTATTATTATGTTATGTATTTGTAATGAAAGGCTTAACTGAATATGCATTATGTATATCAGTTGTACAGGATCCTGTTGTTGGCTAGGGAAAAAAGACTATTTTTCAAACAAGTTGTGTGGCTATTTTTAACCTAACTGAGAACATTAATCAGAAAAGAGCTTAAATCTGACTTCCTCTGCTTCCCTGGTACAAATAGGATGACATGGTGTGTGTGTCATAACACAAGGTATGACAGAGCCAGGCTGTCTTGATATTTGTGCAAAGGACAAAATTAACTTTAAATCTCTTGGCCAGACCTGACTTCCCCACAGAATCAGAGCCCATCCATGTGCGACCCTCGTCTAAACCTCCAAGAAGATTCTACCCTTCTTCCCTCCTTCCGCTGCTGTCTGATCTGACTTTCATGCTTAATCTGATCTAATCCTGCCATCATTATCTTCATCTGTGCAATGAAACCTGGAGAATCCTTTCTCATATTTGGTGAGGGACAGCATTTACTAAATTACTTGCTCAAATCATATGGTGAGGTTTTAGCTCCTTATTTTTGATTAGATGAGGGCTGTAATATTGAGACACAGTATCAATGATTAGTCAAAAATCTGCTTCTCTCTTTTTTTGGAAAAAGGTTTTCTGAAACTGGGTGCAGAGAGACTAAAATGGCCATGAAAAATTAGAAAATCTCAACTAGGAATAGAAGAAAATATTTATGTTTCCTTGACAAGTACTTTTCAGAAGAAAACAGAAAGCAAGTCTAATTTCATTGACTTAGGTGAAAGTTAGCCACTGAAAATCTTATTAAATAATAATTTAAAATAAAGACTTCCTGAAAACTTCATTGCATTCATTCAACTCTCGCATAAGGAAAGTGTTCTCTGGGTTATGGATCTTGTGTTTGGGTTTATCAGTATAATAGAACTTCTTTAGAATCTGAACTTGTGTTTTCAAATCCATAGTGTCATTTTAAAAATCATGATAAAACTACAAATAAGATTTTACCCTTAACAGGAAAAATACTTGTGAATTGTCAATGTTTCTCATATTATTATTCAACACACGAAGAAAATACATAAGATTAGTTGAAATCATTATTAAGGTTTGATACATATTTACCCTGTAACTTAGGATCAGACTTTCATTAACAATAAGTAGACTGGGCTAAAAGAGAAGACTAAGTATCTAATGTAAATTATTTTTAAAAGGCAGGCATCTGACAGAGATTTTACTATTATTATTTGCATAACAATAAAATGTAATTTTATAATTCTTGTTTTATGTATAATTAAATATCATAATTGAAGGCAATGAAAATATTAGATAGCAAACATACATTTTAAGAAAAGCTATTTCCCTAAAGATATTTCACAGATATGTTTATATGCTGGAGTGTATATGTGTGCAAACACACATACATATATATATTCCCTTATATCAATAGTCAGATCTCTCCTAAGAAGTAAGCTAATTGAGCTGTTTGTGTTGATAAACTCCTTTTTCTCCAGACTATTCCTCTCCGAGCCATAATTATTTGCAATTTGCCTAAGTCGTCCATTTACTGATACGTCAAGCATGAAACAGAGGCAATTCCAGAAAATGGAAATGCTTCTCAAAATCAATCTTTGGGAAATAATGTGGTAGAAGTTACTGTGTGATAGAAGACTACCTTATAACTGTCACATGGAGATGAATGTTAATTTGTTGAGGTTAAGGCAGCTTTGTGCCTCATTTGTTGACTTTGCTTTGCCGTCAGCAAAGCAGCACAGCCCAATTACTCCAGCAAAGCTATTTTTTCTAACAGGAGTTTTATGATTTTTATGTACTTACCAGTCAGCACACATAACAATGTCAAAATGTCCTTCCAGTTGAGAGACATCTGTCTCATTATCCCATCGTAAAACGCTTGAGAAGAAAAAGATTTAAAAAATTATACTTAGGGTTTTTTTTTAACTTTTGATTTTGAGCTATTAACATTATTTTTTGTGGCACTTGAAATTATTTAAAAGTATATACAAATTATTTCAAAAGGCATAATAAAAAAACTAGGCATGTAACTGTCTGTTGCATATTTTATTTAGTCTTCAGATCTAGAAGAGGAAGAATTCTCTATTCAAATACAATAGTTAAGCTTTTGCTAGTTCTTATAGGTTTGTGTAGACAAACTAGGGAAAAATATCTTATCTTGACCATAGTCATTAGAATGAGCCTAGACTCTTAACATCAATGAAGTAGATACTAAAATCAAAGTATTCCCCATCTACTGGAGTACAACCTTATAAAAACAAATGATGTGAAACTTAGCGCCTGGCGTGTCGGTTGCATTCTTATTAATGTGATGAGTACTTTGGCAAGATGGAAGAAAAGAATACCAACTTTCATTTGGTTGCTGTGAGTTCTCAGGCACATTTTAAAATTCACCTCTCCTGATACTTAGTCTCCAAAAAGGATCAGGTTTTAAACCTCATATTAATAACAATAATTAATAACATGTATTTGAAAATTCTAGTTATGCTTATGATGCCAACCAGAGATTTTAAGTTACTTTCAATGAATAACTGTGATAATTAGCATTTTACCATATTAAAGTATTTTAATGACTCCTCTCCCCACCATATCAACTGGGATTTGCAGTACTGCTTTTCAAAGTAAAATTCTGCTCCTATTATCTATTTTGATTATTATTTAAAACTAAACTGAGTGAGCATAGCCTACTCTGTCCAGCTTTGTTTGCTTATCTTGGTGGGTTCTTTATTTCTTCTATATCTTCTCTGGGTGAAAAGTCATATGTTTGAATATAAAAATAAGTCCCAAAGTTCTTTTCATATACATTAATATATATCCATGCTAGTGACTTGCTTAAGGTAGAAAAGATTAAACACATCGCCACAAAAATACCTATACAGACTGAACATCAGTTGTTTATTCACTCATTCGACTCATCCTTAGTGAGTACCTACTATGTGTCAGGCCCTGTGATGTACCACAGGCCATGCTTCACAGAGGCAGCCTGGCCTACATAAAGCCATAATTCTGACGCCATGCCCTATGTGTTATGTAAGCATATAGACTCAGAACTCCAGGGAGGGCTTCCAAAACAAGTGGATGACTTCTCTGTTCACAGGTCCAGTGAAACATGGATGAGCTTTATAAATTAACTGTAGCATTGTTGTACTTTCCCAGGCCCATTGGAGAGCCAAGAAATGGAGGAAACCAGGAAACCCCTAAGAGATTAATGCTGCTTTGTCTTTGGGTTGATTCCTCAAATACTCCATGCACCTGGGGAGAGTGGGAAACAACTAACACCAACTTTTCTGGAAACGCCAAGGCTTCCAGCGCAGCTGGGACTCAGGCTCAGTGAGAGAGCAGGCCTGTTCAGCCCTCATCAGAGACCTAAGAGTCTTAGAGAGTTTCCACATGAACAAGACGGTTTAAAATATAGATCTATGCTAGACCTTTTCAGATCATAAAAGTAACATCTCCATTGCACAGATTTGGGGCAGAAAAGTATTAAAACTATTCATCATTTTATCATTCATGAACCATTATTTAGAAGAGGCTTCTAATACATGTGTAATGTCTAAAGTACAAGAACAGAAAGTGCAGGAAATCCTGTGGTGATATTGGATATTGGATTCCTGAGGTGCTTCAGCCTCTCGGTTCAACAAAGACCAACCAGAAAGATGGGTCTAGACAGCAATGGGTTGTGGGTTAGCACAGCAGATGTAACAAGTCATGATTTTAAAAGAAATGGAAATGCTCATCTTAGCCACATGGACCACAACACATTCCCAAAAGGCATTTTCCCCCAGTTTTTATCAGGCTTATGGCTATGCTGTCCCCATAACTGTAAGCAGGTGACAAAGACGGAGGGGTGTATGGACAGAGTCTAGCTTTGGCATGACAGACATACCTAAGTTCAAATATTGGTTCCTTCCCTTACTAGTTATGTGAACTTGGGCAATTATTTCACCTCTCTGAGTCTGTTGTCTCATCTGTAAAATGGAGATAGCAACGGCCACCTTCGTGAACAATCTAAGGGCACCATTCACGCTGTACTCTGAGTTCTGTTGTTCACATGGCAAACAATGAGAATAGTGCCCCCCAGAGTGGTGGAATCAGGTGGCTTCTATCTCGGAAGGCTAGAGATGACGGTGACTTCAATATTCAAGAAACTAGGCCTTCCAACTCCTCTCCTCTGATGGTCTTGCCCTCCGCCCTCCTCAGACAGTCACGTGACAGTCATGCACGCTAGAGCAGTGCTTCAGCTGTGGGGCAGGACCAGATTTCTTGTTGTTGTTTATAGCCAATCTGTTGTAGACCATTACTTTTGTAAAATACAACAACAAATGAATAGACAAATGAGATTTAAAAAGCAAAGACATTCTGAATACACGTCCACTTATCATAGGCTTGGATGCCACAGTTGTGTTTCTAAACATTTCCTTCAATTTCTGAACTTACCTCATTGCCGCTCAGTAATGTACAGTTCACAAACTGGTACCAGTCCATGGCCTCTTCATGAAGTAGCCCTGCTCTCAGTCCTCGTCTTTGCTGATAACTGCAACCCTGACCCACTCTCTGACAGCCCCTCTATCTTTCACAGCTCACCCCTTATAGAAGGGACTCTCATTCCAAGCATTCTTCCATCCTACTGGCCTACAATCTGCTGATCCTCTCACCACCTCTTCCCTAACATTTGTCTTCCCTCCTTGTCCATTGTAGGTCCCATAGCCAACCATCTGAACTATTCCCTCGCATACCCCCTTCGCTCCCTCGTCCCTTTCTCATGTCCTCGTATTTGTTAAATCCAGCTCTCCGCCTGCTCCAAGACAGCATGTGTGCACCTGAATGTGGCTGGAGAAAGCACACAAGCATCCTGACTGGCTTTGCTTAAAATGCATGACCATGAACCACAAGTGGATTCTTGATGTCCGGCAGTTATTCTTTCATTTCCCTTGTCCATTGACGCTTCTGGTCTCTTAGCTCATTATTTTGTACCACCTTCACTCTTTTCAAAATTCTAACACTTCCTCCCTCAGCCTTACTTTCAAGCCCATGACCTTGCTTCCTACTTTACTGGCAAAACTGCAGTAATCAGATGAGAACTTCCACAAACTCCCACCACCACACTTACACTCCTAACAGCATCTGTACCTACATACTCTGTTTCCTGCCTATTATCATGGACGAATTAGTCATACTCCTATCTAAAGTGAGTACCTCCTCTTATACACGGGAGCCATCCCCTTTTGTCTGTTCTACGGCACAGTTCTAGCAACTCTTCCTTCTCTAGCCTATACTATCAGTTCTTTCCTCTCTACTGGATTATTTCCATCAGTATTCAAACATTCAAGCAGCTATTTTTCCCACTTAAAATATCCTCTCTTTGCTCTATCCTCCCTTCTGGTTATTGCTCCATTTCCTTATTCCTCGTCTGCAGCAAAACTCCATGAAAAAGTGGTTTAAAATCTGTTTTCAAATCCTCTCCTCCCAATCAGGCTTTTGTCCCCACTGTTCCACCAAAAATGCTCTTGTCAAGCTTTCCAAAGGTCTCCACGTTGCTATTCAGCTCAGTTTTTAGTCTTCATCTTATCTGACCTACCAGCCTGCACTTCTCCCATGAGCTCCAGATTCATATACCCAACTTTTAATATTTCCACTTGGATGTCTAATAGACATCTCAAACTTAATATCTCTAATATTGAATTCCTCATCATCTTTCCCCAAATTCATATCAATAACTGTTTTTCTCATCCTGTTAATTCTATCTTTCCAGGTGCTCAGGCCAAAGACCTTGACTATATCCTTGACTCCTAATTTGTTTTACACCCCACATTGAATATGCCAGGAAATGCAGTTAGTTCCACTTTTGAAATATGTCAAAATCCATCTTTTCTCTATCTCCAGTGCTCCCACCCTGGTCTAAAATACCATCATCTCTCATCTGAATTATTGTATAGTCTCCTAATTGCTTATAACCCTACAATTTCTGTTCAAGGGAGCAGCCAGAGTGATCCTTCTAAAATGGACATCAAATCGTGAGCCTTCTCTATTTACTACCTTGTAATGGCTCCTCTCTTCACTCAGAGTAAAAGCCAAAGTCTTTACAATGACCTGTAAGACCCTGTGCAATCCAGTTACCATTCTGACTTCATCTCCCATTCCTCTCCCCCTTGCTCTCACAACACTGTTCTCCTTATGATTTCTTGAATACACCAGTCATACACTTCTGCTTTAGGGCCTTTAAATTGGCCACTTACTCTGTGTGAATGCTCTTCTTCCAGATACCCCTATGGCTTGTTCCCTTACCTCCTTCAAGTGTGCTTGAGTGTCTTACCTTCTCAGAGCTGCCTACCCTGACCATTCTACTTAAAACTGCAATCATTCATTTCCACTCCAGTACTCCTGAACCCCCTTAACCTGCTCTTTATTTTTCTATAGCAATTATTACCATTTAATATGCTATATAAATAAACTATTAATTTTTTAAATTCTCTTTCTCCAGTAGAAGCACACTAGGGACAGAGATTTCTAAAATCTGTTTTGTACCATGATGTATTTCCACTGCCTAGAACAGTCCCTGTCACATAATAGCTGCTCAATAAATATATCATTTGAATGAATTGTGTATGGATATACTTAGCAGAGAGACTAGCACACAGAAGGCACTAAAAAAACAGGTCCCTACATTAAGTTGTTCTCTGAATAGAATGTGTAGATTAGGTAGATATAAAGGCCAAAGATGTTTAATAAGATGATAAAAAAATAATAAAATTTTAAAAAGAAAAAAAATTTTTTAACGTTTATTAGAGTATAATTGCTTTACAATGGTGTGCTAGTTTCTGCTGTATAACAAAGTGAATCAGCTATACGTATACATATATCCCCATATCCCCTCCCTCTTGTGTCTCCCTCCCACCCTCCCTCTCCCACCCCTCTAGGTGGTCACAAAGCACCCAGCTGATCTCCCTGTGCTATGTGGCTGCTTCCCACTAGCTATCTATTTTACATTTGGTAGTGTATATATGTCCATGCCACTCTCTCACTTCTCCTAGCTTACCCTACCCACTCCCCGTGTCCTCAAGTCCGTTCACTATGTATGCGTTTTTATTCCTGTCCTGCCCCTAGGTTCTTCAGAACCTTTTCTTTTCTTTTTTTTTAAGATTCCATATATATGTGTTAGCATACAGTATTTGTTTTTCTCTTTCTGACTTACTTCACTCTGTATGACAGACTCTAGGTCCATCCACCTCACTACAAATAACTCAATTTCGTTTCTTTTTATGGCTGCGTAATATTCCATTGTATATATGTGCCACATCTTCTTTATCCATTCATCTGTCAATGGACACTTAGGTCTTCCATGTCCTGGCTATTGTAGGTAAAGCTGCAATGAACATTGCAGTACATGCATCTTTTTGAATTATGGTTTTCTCAGGATATATGCTCAGTAGTGGGATTGCTGTGTTGTATGGTAGTTCTATATTGAGTTTTTAAGGAAAAACTCCATACTCTTCTCCATAGTGGCTGTATCAATTTACATTCCCACCAACAGTGCAAGAGGGTTCCCTTTTCTCCACACCCTCTCCAGCATTTATTGTTTGTAGATTTTTTGATGATGGCCATTCTGACTGGTGTGAGGTGATACCTCATTGTAGTTCTGATTTGCATTTCTCTAATAATTAGTGATGTTGAGCATCCTTTCATGTGTTTGTTGGCAATCTGTATATCTTCTTTGGAGAACTGTCTCTTTAGGTCTTCCACCCATTTTTTGATTGGGTTGTTTGTTTTTTTGATATTGAACTGCATGAGTTGCTTGTATATTTTGGAGATTAATCCTTTCTCAGTTGCTTCGTTTGTAAATATTTTCTCCCATTCTGAGGGTTGTCTTTTCGTCTTGTTTATGGTTTCCTTTTCGGTGCAAAAGCTTTTAAGTTTCATTAGGTCCCATTTGTTTATTTTTGTTTTTAATTCCATTTCTCTAGGAGGTGGGTCAAAAAGGATCTTGCTGTGATTTATGTCATAGAGTGTTCTGCCTATGTTTCCCTCTAAGGGTTTTATAGTGTTTGGCATTACATTTAGGTCTTTAATCCATTTTGAGTTTCTTTTTGTGTATGGTGTTAGGGAGTGTTCTAATTTCATTCTTCTACATGTAGCTGTCCAGTTTTCTGAGCGCCACTTATTGAAGAGGCTGTCTTTTCTCCACTGTATATTCTTGCCTCCTTTATCAAAGATAAGGTGACCATATGTGTGTGGGTTTATCTCTGGGCTTTCTATCCTGTTCCATTGATCTATATTTCTGTTTTTGTGCCAGTACATACTGTCTTGATTACTGTAGTTTTGTAGTGTAATCTGAAATCACGGAGCCTGATTCCTCCAGCTCCGGTTTTCTTTCTCAAGATTGGTTTGGCTATTCGGGGTCTTTTGTGTTTCTATATAAATTGTGAAATTTTTTGTTCTAGTTCTGTGAAAAATGCCATTGGTAGTTTGACAGGGATTGCACTGAATGTGTAGATTGCTTTGGGTAGTATAGTCATTCTCACAATGTTGATTCTTCCAATCCAAGAACATGGTATATCTCTCCATCTGTTGGTATCATCTTTAATTTCTTTCATCAGTGTCTTATAGTTTTCTGTATACAGGTCTTTTCTCTCCTTAGGTAGGTTTATTCCTAGGTATTTTATTCTTTTTGTTTCAGTGGTAAATGGAAGTGTTTCCTTAATTTCTCTTTCAGATTTTTCATCATTAGTGTATAGGAATGCAAGAAATTTCTGTGCATTAATTTTGTATCCTGCAACTTTACCAAATCCATTGATTAGCTCTAGTAGTTTTCTGGTAGCCTCTTTAGGATTCTCTATGTATAGTATCATGTCATCTGCAAACAGTGACAGTTTTACTTCTTCTTTTCCGATTTGGATTCCTTTTATTTCTTTTTCTTCTCTGATTGCTGTGGCTAAAACTTCCAAAACTATGTTGAATAATAGTGGTGAAAGTGAGCAACCTTGTCTTGCTCCTGATCTTAGTGGAAATGGTTTCAGTTTTTCACCATTGAGAATGATGTTTGCTGTGGGTTTGTCATATATGGCCTTTATTGTGTTGAGGTAAGTTCCCTCTATGCCTACTTTCTGGAGGGTTTTTATCATAAATTGGTGTTGAATTTTGTCAAAAGCTTCTTCTGCATCTATTGAGACGATCATATGGTTTTTCTCCTTCAGTTTGTTAATATGGTTTATCACATTGATTGATTTGTGTATATTGAAGAATCCTTGCATTCCTGGGATAAACCCCACTTGATCATGGTGTATGATCCTTTTAATGTTATGTTGGATTCGGTTTGCTAGTGTTTTGTTGAGGACTTTTGCATCTATGTTCATCAGTGATATTGGCCTGTAGTTTTCTTTCTTTGTGACATCCTTGTCTGGTTTTGGTATCAGGGTGATGGTGGCCTTGTAGAATGGATTTGGGCATGTTCCTCCCTCTGCTATATTTTGGAAGAGTTTGAGAAGGATAGGTATTAGCTCTTCTCTAAATGTTTGACAGAATTTGCCTCTGAAGCCATCTGGTCCTGGGCTTTTTTTTGTTGGAAGATTTTTAATCACAGTTTCAATTTCAATGCATGTGATTGGTCTGTTTATATTTTCTATTTCTTCCTGGTTCAGTCTCGGAAGGTTGTGCTTTTCTAAGAATTTGTCCATTTTTTCCAGGTTGTCCATTTTATTGGCATATAGTTTTTTTTTTTTTTTTTTGGCATATAGTTTCTTGTAGTAACCTCTCATGATCCTTTGTATTTCTACAGTTCCAGTTGTTACTTCTCCTTTTTCATTTTTAATTCTATTGATTTGAGTGTTCTCCATTTCTTGATGAGTCTGGCTAATGGTTTATCAATTTTGTTTATCTTCTCAAAGAACCAGCTTTTAGTTTTATTGATCTTTGCTATGGTTTCCTTCATTTATTTCTGATCTGATTTTTATGCTTTCTTTCCTTCCGCTAACTTTGGAGTTTTTTGCTCTTCTTTCTCTAATTGCTTTAATTGTAAGGTTAGGTTGTTTACTTGAGATTTTTCTTGTTTCTTGAGGTAGGATCGTATTGCCATAAACTTCTCTCTTAGAACTGCTTTTGCTGCATCCCATATGTTTTGGGTCATCGTGTTTTCATTGTCATTTGTCTCAGGTATTTTTTTAATATCCTCTTTGACGTCTTCATCAATCTCTTGGTTATTTAATAGTGTATTGTTTAGCCTCCATGTGTCTGTATTTTTTACAGTTTTTTCCTGTAATTGATATCTAGTCTCACAGCATTGTAATCAGAAAAGATACTTGATACGATTTCAATTTTCTTAAATTTACCAAGGCTTGATTTGTGACCCAAGATATGATCTATCCTGAAGAATGTTTCATGAGCACTTGAGAAGAAAGTGTATTCTGTTGTTTTTGGATTGTCCTATAAATATCAATTAAGTCCATCTTGTTTAGTGTATCATTTAAAGCTTGTGTTTCCTTATTTATTTTCATTTTGGATGATCTGTCCATTGGTGAAAGTGGGGTGTTAAAGTCCTCTACTATTATTGTGTTACTGTCGATTTCCCATTTTATGACTGTTTACATTTCCCTTATGTATTGCGGTGCTCCTCTTTTGGGTGCGTAAATACTTACAATTATTATATTTTCTTCTTGGATTGATCCCTTGATCATTATGTAGTGTCCTTCTTTGCCTCTTTCCTCTTATTTTAAATGCTATTTTGTCTGATATGAGAATTGCTACTCCAGCTTTCTTTTGATTTCCAGTTGCATGAGATATCTTTTTCCATCCCCTTACTTTCTGTCTGTATGTGTCCCTAGGTCTGAAGTGAGTGGGTCTCTTGTAGACAGCATATATATGGGTCTTATTTTTGTATCCATTCAGCCAGTCTATGTCTTTTGGTTGGAGCATTTAATCCATTTACATTTAAGGTAATTATTGATATGGTCCTATTACCATTTTCTTAATTGTTTTGGGTTTATTATTGTAGGTCTTTTCCTTCTCTTGTGTTTCCTGCCTAGAGAAGTCCCTTTAGCATTTGCTGTAAAGCTGGTTTGGTGGTGCTGAATTCTCTTAGCTTTTGCTTGACTGTAAAGGTTTTAATATCTCCATTGAATCTGAATGGGATCCTTGCTGGGTAGAGTAATCTGGGTTGTAGGTTTTTCCCTTTCATCACTTTACTTATTTATTTTTTATTAATTTATTTTACTTATTTATTTTTGGCTGTGTTGGGTCTTTGTTGCTGTGCGTGGGCTTTATCTAGTTGCAGAGATCGGGGGCTACTCTTCTTTGCAGTGTGTGGCCTTCTCATTGCGGTGGCTCCTCTTGTTGTGGAGCACACGTTCTAGTTGTGTGGGCTTCAGTAGTTGTGACATGTGGGCTCTGTAGTTGTGGCTCGCGGGCTCTAGAGTGCAGACTCAGTAGTTGTGGTGCATGGGCTTAGTTGCTCCGAGCATGTGGGATCTTCCCGGACCACGGCTTTAACCTGTGTCCCCTGCATTGGCAGGTGGATTCTTAACCACTGTGCCACCAGGGAAGCCCCTCTTTCATCACTTTAAATATGCCCTGACACTCCCTTCTGGCTTGCAGAGTTTCTGCTGAAAGATCAGCTGTTAACCTTATGGGGATTCCGTTGTATGTTATTGGTTGCTTTTCCCTTGCTGCTTTTAATATTTTTTCTTTGTATTTAATTTTTGATAGTTTGATTAATATATGTCTTCGTGTGCTTCTCCTTGGATTCATCCTGAATGGGACTCTCTGCACTTCCTGGAATTGATTGACTATTTCCTTTCCCGCATTAGGGAAGTTTTCAACTATAATCTCTTCAAATATTTTCTCAGTCCCTTTCTTTTTCTCTTCTTCTTCCGGGACCCCTATAATTCGAATGTTGGTGTGTTTAATGTTGTCCCAGAGGTCTCTGAGAATTTCCTCAATTCTTTTCATTCTTTTTTCTTTTTTCTGCTCTGCGGTAGTTACTTCCACTATTTTATCTTCCAGTTCACTTATTCTTTCTTCTGCCTCAGTTATTCCGCTATTGATTCCTTCTAGAGAATTTTTAATTTCATTTATTGTGTTGTTCACCATTGTTGGTTTGCTCTTTAGTTCTTCCAGGTCCTTGTTAAACATTTCTTGTATTTTCTCCATTCTATTTCCAAGCTTTTGGACATCTTTACTATCATTACTCTGAATTCTTTTTCAGGTAGACTGCCTATTTCCTCTTCATTTGTTAGGTCCGGTGGGTTTTTACCTTGCTCCTTCATCTGCTGTGTATTTCTCTGTCTTCCCATTTTGCTTAACTTACTGTGTTTGGGGTCTCCTTTTCACAGCCTGCAGGTTCGTAGTTCCCGTTGTTTTTGGTGTCTGCCCCCAGTGGGTAAGGTTGGTTCAGTGGCTTGTGTAGGCTTCCTGGTGGAGGGGACTGGTGCCTGTGTTCTGGTGGGTGGTGCTGGATCTTGTCTTTCTGGTGGGCAGGACCGCATCTGGTGGTGTGTTTTGGGGTGTCTGTGAACTTATGATTTTAGAAAGCCTCTCTGCTAATGGGTGGGGTTGTGTTCCTGTCTTGCTAGTTGTTTGGCATGGGGTGTCCAGCACTGAAGCTTGCTGGTCGTTGAGTGGAGCTGGGTCTTAGAGTTGAGACAGAGATCTCTGGGAGAGCTTTCGCCGATTGATATTATGTGGTTCCAGGAGGTCTCTGGTGGCCCAATGTCCTGAACTTGGCTCTCCCACCTCAGAGGCTCAGGTTTGACACCCATCCAGAGCACCAAGACCCTGACAGCCACACGGAGGTTCTGAATTCAAAGTCCCCATCACCTTCTTAAACCCTCTCCGAGCAATTCTGGAGCTAAGAGACTGTGCCCCAGCATCACGCAACACGCATGCACACAGGCCAAAAAGGTTTCTTAGATATGACACAAGATGCGTGATCCATAAAAGGACACATTGGTAAACTGGACTTCATTAAAATTAAAAATTTCTGCACTTTGAACAATGCTAGGAGGAGAATGCAAAGACAAGCCACAGGCTGGGAGAAAATATCATATATCTTTGCAAATCATATATCTGATAGAGAGCTTATATCCAGAACATATAAAGAACTCTGAGTATGTTAATAATAAGAAAATAAGAGACCCAATTTTTTAAAAAATGGGTAAGTCGTTTGAATAGATTCATCACCAAAGAAGATACAAAAGTGGCAAATAAGCATGTGAAAAGGTATCCAACATCATTAGTCATTAGGGAAATTCAAAATAAAACCCCAATGAGATACCTCTATACACCTGTTAGAAAGGCTATAATTTAAAAGATTGACCACATTGAGAGTTGAGGAGAATGTGGAGAAATGGAGCTCTCCGATACTGTTGAGGGGAATATAAAATACAACCACTTTCGAAAGCCGTTTGCCAGCTTCCTTTAAAAGTTAAATATATGCCTCTATATGATCTAGCTGTTCCACTCCTAGGTATCTACCCTAGAGAAGTTAAAGTATATGCCCATGCAAAGCACATATCCGTCTACGCAAATGTTCATAACAGCTTTACTTGTAACAGCCCCAAACTGGCAACAACCCAAAGTTCATCAATGGGCAAAGGGATAAAAAAATTGAGGTTTAGCCATACAATGGGAGACTGCTCAGGAAAAAAAAGGAAAGAACTACTGATACATGCAATAACATAGGTGATGTTAAAATAATTTTACTGACTGAAGGAACACTAAAAAAAAAGCATATACTGAATGATTTCATTATTTAAAACTCTAGAAAATATAAATTAATATAGAGTAAGGGAAAGCAAATCAGTGGTTTCCTAGAAAGGGAGGAAACTTCAAGGGTCAGAAAGGAGGGGCTACCCAGGGTCAAGCGGACACTTTGGGGCAGGCGGTGATAGACATGTTTAGCATTTCAATTATGGTGATGGTTTCTAGGGTGTACACAAATTTCAAAACTTATAAAATTATACATACAGTTAATTGGATACCAATTTCACCATAACTAAAAATTAAGAAGAAAATGCTTTCTGAAAGACAGCAGGGTATATACATACATATAACTATGTCCCTTGCCCCATATGAGCTTTACAATCTAAGGCATAACAATTCATATATAAAGACATGTAAAGGATGGTTTGACCAAACACCCAAATCATGTCAATGTCTTACTTGTAATTATATTGACACTAAAGTAAAATGTATGTGTCTCCATTTTATTTCATCATAATGTCAAAACCTTATTTCTGTTTGAAATGCATTACAAAGCAAAGTATCATTCTACAGATAGAAATATAAAACCAATAGTCATTGTAGGACTCCTCATGCTTTAAATATCTTAATAGCGATAGGCATGTCAAACATGGTAAGTTTAACAGGTATAGTACAGTAGAAAGAATAATGGGCTTTGCAGCTAGAAAGCTCTGAGTTCAAATCTCAGCTATTCCACTTACAAGCCAGTGAAGCTGAGAGATGCCCTCAAGTATAAAAAAGAGACAGTAATGGTTGCATTGCACAACGATAATGAACTGAATAAGACAGGGTATATAAAAGTGTATTATAGTTGCTCAATAAATATTAGTTTCCCTTCCCTTACTCTTGCACTAACTTACGTCTTTTCATTCTGGCTTTGAGGCTGGAGTTTCAACCTGAAATGCAAAGCCAAGTCAATTTCTGATAGGACTCCTACCTTGTGATTTAAAATTCACACTGAAAAAAATTTCTCAGCAGATGACCTTGCTGAGAGCCTGGGATTATCTGATATCATCTTTTTCTTCTTCTTCATCTTTTCTCTTCTAAGTAGGGTCACTCGTCCTGTCAAAGAGAACCACCTCCCAACCTATGGGCAGGATAAAACCATTCCTTCCTCTTGACTTTCAAACTTGAGCATGCATCAGAATCCTCGGAAAGTTTGTTAAAACACAGATTGCTCGGTTTCTTTGTTTTTTTTTTTTTTGCGGTACGTGGGCCTCTCACTGTTGTGGCCTCTCCCGTTGCGGAGCACAGGCTCTGGACGCGCAGGCTCAGCGGCCACGGCTCACGGGCCCAGCTGCTCCGCGGCATGTGGGATCTTCCCGGACCGGGACACGAACCCATGTCCCCTGCATCGGCAGGTGGACTCTCAACCACTGTGCCACCAGGGAAGCCCAGATTGCTGGGTTTTACTCCCAGAGTTTCTGATTCAGTATGTCTGGAGTGAGACAAACTGAGATGCCTGTGAATCTGCATTTCTAACAAATTTCCGAGTGATGCTGATGCTACTGGTCTGGAGGCCCTACTTTTGAGAAGCACTGCTCTAGGTCCTTGCTCCATCAAATACTGGCCCCCATCATACTTATTTCTTCTTCCTCAGCTGTATTGGCATGCCTGCCAATATACCCAACTCCTCCTGCAACTCTGCTTCCCTCTAGTCCACATTCTATTTCTCTCTTTCCCTTTGCCATCAACATCTTGCAGGAATAGCCTACTCTCATTGCTTCACCTGTCCTGGCAATATGACCTTTCTCACAACAGTCACTAGAACTGCTCTGCAATTTGTCTGACCTCCAGCAACGTGCAGCAGCTGACACTGCTGATCACCCAATCCTGGACCTGCTTCCACTAAGAAGCAGTATTATACCACGCCACCCTGAACCAGCCTTCCTGTCTCCAGTCCTTTCTCAGTATCCCTTCCAGGCCCCTATTACGCTGCTCCTGAAACATAGTCATTTCCCAAAATGCTGTCCTTGGCCATCTTCTCTTCTGACTCTAGTTTCCATAGTTCTGCTCTTATCTCTTGATTTTGATCTCCACATCTTCTAGCACAACACTTTCCTGAGATTTGAACCTTTATTCTTCACCGCTTGCTAGCTATTGTCACAAAGCAAATACAGGTTTATGTTCTACACCACCTCAAATGCAGCATGCCCCAAACTGCTGTCTCTTACTACTCTTCTGTATTCTTTAGTTCCCACACACGGTCACTTCTCCAGAATGGGTCCCCTCTTTGTTCACCATTTTCCATTCTTATTCAGGCCTGGACTACCTCTTTCCCTTTCTCTGGAATCACTGAGAAGGCTTTAAAACAAACAGACAAACAAAACCCTTTTTATTGTAAAATAAGACACTGAAGGAGAAAACCAGGTGAAATAAATATATGACTTAACTAAGTATTATTTGGCAAATACCCTTGTTACCACCAGTCAGATCAAGAAACAACCTTGCCCGACACCTTAGAAGTCCCTTTACACGATCTGTCCCACTCACCTCCCCCTCTGCCCCAATGCAATGACTTCCTAAATGGTCTGTGGCCTCTAGCCTCTCCCCATTCATCACACTAGATAACTAAATTTGCCTAGACACATCTTTCCTACTTCTATGCCTTTGATTGTGTCCTCCCTGCTTTTCATACCTAGAATGCCCTCTTCAGCTGCTTTTCTTCCCTTGCCTTTCATTTGCTAAACCAAAGCCCAACAGCCACCTCCTTCATAAAGCTTTCTCAGATCCCCCCACCTTGAATTGGTTGCTTGTCTCTTTCTACACTTCATGAATCACCCAATGAGAGCAGACTCTTCTTATATCTTGCTGGTGGGTCAAGTGTCTATCTCTCATCTGCCTGCATATCTTGAGCTTCCTAAGGCAGAAACCTCAACTTACTCATCTTTGTAACCCCTAAAGGGCCCATCACAGTGCCTTACATGTATCAGATGCTAAATTACATTTTATTACATTGAAATGAATAACACAAGTTGGACTAGTCATAATCATAGAATCAGAGATATGTGAAATGGAAAATATAATTAGTAAAAAAATTAATCAGTGTCTTCCTTTTGGACTCTGAAGTAAGTTTATTTCGGCTAAGTTACAAACAAAAGCATAAAGCCAGAGGATGGGATCAGCTTTAAAGTCAGTTCAGAATCACAGAAATGACCACCTAGAGCAGAAGTTCTCAAACTTTAGTATTAGAATAATTTGTAGAGCTTGTAGCTGAAACAAGAAAAACAATTTGATCATCTCCATACATGATGAAAAGACATCTGCTAAAGCTCCACATTTATTTATGGTAAAATCTTTTAAAAACAGGAATCAATTAAAAAAAGTCCTTAACAAGATAGAAAATATCATTTCTATTTCAACTCAAAAGCTAATGCATACTTAATGGTGAAACACCAGAGGATTCCCAACAAAGCCAGACTCAAAGATACCTATTTAATATCATTCTGGGATTTTTTTTATCCAATAAAATTATACAAGAAAAGAAAAAAGATACAAGAATCAGAAAGAAGACAAAATTCCCATCATTTGCAGATGATGTGATTGTTTATTTGGAAAACTCAAGAGGATAATTTGACAAGGTATTAGAAATAATAACTCATTGAGGTGACTAAACATTTGCTATACAAAACCCTATAGCTTTCTTTATATACATACATACAAATAATAGCCAGTTATAAAATATAATGAAAGATCTCATTTATAAAAGAAACAGAAAAGGTAGTTTCTAAAAATAAACTTAACAAGAGAAATGAAGAAACATTTTAAATGCTAGTGAAACACCTAAAAAAGCTTAAAAGGAAAACTTCCTGTTCTTGAATAGAAGACTCGGAGACGTAAGCTGTCAAGTCTTAGTAAATTAATTCACATATATTTTTTTAGTCACAATGAAAATGTCACCATAATACAAATACCAACATGATTTTAGAATATTCTAGGAAGAAAGAATAATGGCAAGAGACTAGTCTTAACAGATATGATAATATATTACAAACTTTAGTAATTTGCAGTTTGATAAGGCCACATGAATAGACAAAGTCTACTTCTGAAAATCTGCTCTGTAGATACACTTACTTGCAAATGTACAGTTTACGTAGATACATTTCACTGCAGCACTGTTTATAATAGCCAAATACTGAAAATAAATCATGTCCATTATTAAAGTAAAAAATAAATTATCTTTTAGCAATGGATTCTCATATGGCCATTCTCCAAAAAAAGTTTTAAAGATTTCCCCCTTGTCCATTTTAAAGTGAGGAACTCCTTTGAAAATTAAGACATTTTTATTTGATATGTACGTTCTGTGATATAAATTTCTATGAAGGAGGGATTTTTCTGTTAAAACTGGAAGGCATTTTCACAGAGGATGCAGTAGTCTGACATGCACACCTGGCTATCAATATAGAACTTGGCCAATTTTTGGTAGTGAGATTTTGACCTTGATGAAAAGTCAGGATCAACATGTCCAAAGAGTGAACACAAATTGTTCTATAAGAAAAGGCCTTAATTTTTAATTTGCTGCAGTTTAAGAGGGCCCCTAAAAATACCATGCCCCCCAAATTTTAAAATCTGGCTCATATGAACACAAAAAGGAGAACTCTAGCACAATATCTAAAACTAGGTAACATTCACCCTGTGGGAGCTGGTTTCTTCAGTGAAGAAACACTAAATAGTAGGGATATGAGCCCTTCTATAAATGTATCAAGCAAATAAAAAATGTTAGTAATAGAAAGTACACCTAGGTATTTCATTTTCCCATACCCAAGACAGCAACAGAAGGAAACAGGACTGTGGCATCTCTAGAATTCTCAGCAGTTCTTGAGATTCTGTTACCATGACTCTAGCAAAACTCACTAACAGGTATATTTTATCAGAAAATTTCTAGAGGGCCCTCAGCTTTCTTATCTCAGTTACCTTCTTCTAACCTTCCTCTTCAACCTGACAAAGGACAGATAAATGCCTACTCACAATGTCAGTGTCTACAGACACTGTATATGCATGCCTGAGAAGAAGCCTGTCCTGAAATGAAAGTCAGCTATCTGATATATAAACTGATGTCTGAATCTCTAGAGTTTGACTTTCTTCTATTAAAAACTGTTTGGTTCCATAAGCCCTGTGGATTCATATCTTATCCTATCTTTCATTTATCATGTCTTTCAAAATATGCTCCAAATACAAATCTTAAAACCTTTCCTATAACAGGGATAAAGTGTACTAATTGCTTCAGGGAATATAAAAACATACTAAGTAGAGTCCTTGCCTTTATGTCCTTGCTATTATGTCTCCCTTGCTAGAATGTGAACTCTAAGAAGGCATGGACTTTCTCAGTCTTGTTCATCACTACATCTCTAACAACCCAAAACAGTACTTGGCAGACAGAAGGTGATTGAAATATTTACCAAGAAATGAATGAACCAATGAACATGAAAATAGGCAACACACTTTGAATAATGAGAGAATATGCCATGCTTTCTGGGGGACTACTCTAGGGCCAACAGAAGTTAAAAGAAGGAAAACATTAGGGCAAGCTGCCTCCTGAGAAGGCAGGAGGAAATGGTAATTAAGCCGCCTTAGAAGAAAGGATTTAGATGGATAAGGAAGAGGGAAACAAGACTGGCAAAGACCAGAGATGGGGAGGACCAAATGTGTTGCAGAAGAGTGAAGAGGCTTGGGTGACCCAAGGAGAGGGTGTATGTGGGGGAACAGTAGAAGCTACACTGAATGAAGAGAGTGAGGAAAGTGAGGGCAGACTGCAGAAGGCCTGAATAAGTCAGGAATTTTATCCCCCTTGGTTGGGATTTACATTCTTAAATCTTCTTTTTTTTTTTTTTTGCGGTACGCGGGCCTCTCACTGTTGTGGCCTCTCCCGTTGCGGAGCACAGGCTCCGGACGCGCAGGCTCAGCGGCCATGGCTCACGGGCCCAGCCGCTCAGCGGCATGTGGGATCTTCCCAGACCGGGGCACAAACCCGAGTACCCTGCACCGGCAGGCGGACTCTCAACCACTGCGCCACCAGGGAAGCCCTTAAATCATTTTTCACATCCCCAATTTAATGTTTAAAGGAAAATGAGCCTCCAAGAAGACATAAATCTTAAAAAGCAGTAGGGCAATGGAGCCAATAGCCAATCCTGGGGGCCCACATAAAGGTAAAATTTGGGTTATAAAAGAGTCTTAAAAGTTACTATGAGTTCCACAGTTTATTAAAATTAACGGTTTATCAAAGAATAATAAAAAAGTCACAGGTCTAAATTCACTAGAGTTTTCACACAAAGATACTCTTTTCTTAAGTAGAAACTTACTTTCAATATCATAGCAGGGTATATTTAATCGATTTTTTAAAAATATTGTAACTGTTAACTACTATTAACTAGAGAATGACGCCATTCACTAATTCTGGAATACCTAGAAATATGCAGACATCAAAAGCTCTGAATGGTTATTAGACAGTCACAGTTTTGAAGACAGCTTCAGATAAACCTAACAATTGAGAAGCTGTAAATATCCTTGTTCTTTCACCAAACTCTAGCTATATTTAGTAGTATGATTTTCTTTGTTCAAGAGTTATTTGCTATAACTTTGTATTTATGTTCTCGAAGGCAGAATACCTTGGGTATATTAGCTAAGTTGATAGGTGGCTGCATGGATGGACCAACGAATGAACCATCAAATGACTGTATTTAGATCTGTGAGAGGTAACGGCTATATCCTTCATATATGTGCATCCTAGATCTTTCTTAGCCAGGGCTAAAGCTTCCAGGCTTTTGCAAACACATCTTTCATATTTAGCAACAATCACACTTAGATTAAAATGGAACAGAGGGAATAAGCGGGTTTGGAAGGGAAGAGCATTATTCCAGGCAAGGCGGCTTGTGGTTATGAGAGCAGGAATGGATTTACTGTCAAGCTAATGAAGCCTAATCATTGGGGCCCCCTCCCTCTCACAGGCCCCTTCCCGGGCCCACAAGCAGCCCCAGTGATGGGTTCACATGGTTGTAAGCTTCTGTAAAATCTGTCAAAGTAAAAGGTATAATCGAACTCATTCTCCTAAAGAGAGCCCTCAAAATAAGTTTCAGGCCACTCACCAACTGGGTCTGCCCTGAAGGAAGAGGCTGGTAGCAGGATGAATGCCGCTTCCTGAGAACATTGGCAGAGCAGGGGGAACAGGAGCTTGGGGTGCCAGTCAAATTTCTGGGGGTCTTCTCTCTATTTTTTTTTTTTTTAAAAAACACACCATTTCCGAGGTTCACAGTTCTCATACCACGATTTTCCTTTCTGCCTTTACATCTTTGCAAATGAAGTCACAGAAGACATTCAGCTGTTACAAACTTCATGTCAAGCTTTGAAGTGCTTTTTAATAGCAGAAATATTTGGCTCACGTGTGGGCTTTGTAGCTATGGTAAATACCTCTTAGTTATCTGTCGCTACTGTTATTCCACACCTCCAATTTGGAGGAGAAATTCTGCATATGCATTGAGGCACTAAAAAAGAATATTGAACTAAATCTCAGCTCTTTTGTGAACGGTTTCCTTTTATTTCTTCTCACATGGAGCTAATGCTTTCATCATACTGTACTGGTTATGGGTGGGAAAGCAGTGGATAGAAGGGGAACGCTGATTATTACATCATTGGTTGGCAGTTTCCTCTTAGCTTCTTGAAGGTTAAGTGGTCAAGTAGCTCCTTAATATGAGATCAAGGCATTTCAAGGACTGACTCATCCACCTGTTTCCTGGCAACGTGCTTCCGTAGACTTTGGACGAAATGCTTACAGTGGTTAAAAAAGAAACTGACCACAATTAATATGAAATAAAGACGGAAAAAAAAACCCCTCATCTTGGAAGTTTCTGTACGACTACTGACATACAGACTATATGTCCAGGTACATCTCAGAACAATATATTAGAAATAGCATTTTCGAGAACAATAAATAGAAACAAAGGCATTTTGGATCTACCCTGTGTTGAACAATGACATTTTGCTTCTTTATGTAACTTCATTATTTTATGAAGGGATGATAGAAAATACTACTGCACTCCATAAGTTAAACACCTGACATTTTTATTCCTCAAAGCGCAACATTTTAGAATTCTAGATGTTTATTAATTAGTGATTATTAACACCCAGTAAACAACATTATGTCTTGTAAAAACACAATCTCTCTTCACAGCGTGATGCTGAAATCTATTATTCCCCGATTCCATATGCTGAAATACACTCAAATGGTCACAAATGACCTTAAGCATTAAATAAATGTAAATGAGGACAACATAGAAAATGTGTTTTTGATTGATAACTAAAAGACCAGGTTGAAAATCACATCCAAAAATGAAGTCTTCCACAGAAGGGTATGGCAGTCTGCACTGTGGAATAAAAGCTGTCCTAAGAATGAAGAATACCCAGGTAGGAGATTGCTCTTTCTCTGGACCTACTGGAGGTTTTCTGCGAAACAGAACTGGTTTATTCGTTTATTTGAGAAACACAGAGCATACTGCCCCCTGTGCCATCAGCCTACTGTGAACATTCTAATGCAGGATTCAAAAATTCGTACATGGACACATTATATTCACCAGTTAATATAAGATAAAAGAAGTTATCACTACTCCATATCCTCATCCCAGTATGTTTTCCCCTTTAGTTTTTAAGCATTGTTGCTATTCATCCACCTTTGTTCCCCTGCAAGATGAGCAGTTTGGGGTGGGAAAGCATCCTCAAACATAGAGAAAACTCAAAATGTCAAAGGATGACAGATTAACAGTAATTAAAGAATTAATTAAAACTTAGATTGTTCTTCCAATAATGTCTGTAGTTAAACACATAAAGGAAAAATACACAGATACAGATATTTCTTGTGAAAACTACTAAATGATTACTTATTCCTCTAGGTCCATACCAACGGGGCAAAATTAAAATGTAGCATCACAGGAAACACCATTGTTTTGGTTGAGGGTAAGCAATTCTCCTACTTTGGATAAGAAGGAACAGAATCTAAAAGGGAATGAATACCTAGACTATTTTAAAACCGTGAAACAGAACAGGGTTTCTCAATCTTGGTTCCATTGACATTTTGAGCCAGAGAGTTCTTTGCTGGGGGGAGGGTTGTGGGGATGTCTTGCACAGGCCTAGCGGCATCCCTGGCCTCTATCCACTAGATGCCAGTAGCAACCACCTTGCCCCAGTTATAACAATAGAAAAGTCCCCTGGGGCAAAATTGCCCCCCTCCACCAGGTTGAGAACCAGTGAAATAGAGCCATTCACAAGAAGGTCCCAGGCTGGGCTTCTCCCAACCTCATACTGTACCCTCTCAATCCTTAAGTCATTCCCAACCCAGTGTTTAACATAGTTATCTTCAGTTTTTCTCATCTATTAATTGTAGGTAATGAAAACACCTGCCTGCTTCATTACAGGTTCTTGTAAGCATTAAATAAGATACTTTTAAAGTGCTTAAAACAGTGCCTGACCCACAGTGTTTAATAAATATTAGCTATTGTTAGTTTTAATAATCATCCATAGTACTGAGAAAAGCAGTTTCAACCAGTGTTTTAATGCAAAAAGGTATCTTACCAGCTTGATATGTTCCCAGTCTTAAACACACCAGCCGTCTGATTCCTTGTGATGATGTCTCTCACATCTATAGGCCACAGTTAAGAAAGCTTCTGCAGTGATTGTCAACTGACTCCCTGCCAGAAAGAGGCCCACAAACACTAACGATATTCTTATCGTACGCGGGATCAGCATGGTGAGAAGAGCTGTAGCGTGTGAGGCAGGAGGAGAAGGGTGTAGCCCAGGCTCTGCCACCAAATGTTGAATTACTTGTCACAGGCAAGCTCTTTTAATTCCCTGGACTGTAGTTTTATCACCCGTGAAATATACATTTCAGAGAGCACATTGTCAAGGCCCAGGGTGATGAGCACTGGTCAGGGAAGATGACTGCGCCATAGGTGCCAGGCCCCACTTGCTTAAAAGAGCTAGAAGTCCCAAGGTTAGCCTCTTTCCGTCAGCGGGGAGGGCAATGGCAGTCTTCTGAGACTCTCCAAGTTGAAGTATTTTCAGTCTCCGAAATGCCAGTGGGGAGAGTGAGGATGAGCTGCAGGGAAAGACTTGGGGGGAAGTGAGAAGGGAAAGATGGAGAAAGGCTGGAGAATCTCTGAGGGAAAACTAATTACTGAAGAAGAAAATTCTTCTGAAGTGAAAGGCCCCTTGAAGAATTGTCTTTACAGACTTAGAGTTTGGCCTTTGGCCATCGGCTGACATGTAAGGACTTGTACAAAAAGAGCCATATTTATTGAAGCCATGTTTTGAGGAGCTGGTCCATTAGAGAACAGAGTGCCATCTTCATGAGGACCCGTGGGAGAAATCATGTCAGGTTTCAACACTGGGAAAAACTGAACTTCAGATCAACTAGTTTTGCTTCAGCTTCTGGACACTATAAATCTTAGAACTGCTCCTGTTTCTCTTTTTGCTCTGGTCCTTGTGCAACTCAGAGCCAAATGGATGATCTCAGCTGAACAACTACAAGTGCTCTATGGCGCATCTTTCCTCTACCGGTCCTATTCCTGCCTTCATGATGTTTTCTTGGCTTTCTACTGTCCAACTGCCCTCGCTTTCTCCTTTATTTTATATGGTATATTCTGTGTGTCACTGTAAGAAGCCTTAAAATCCCTCTTTTGGAATAAAGCAAGGTTTAAATAAACAAGAAATAAAATATTTCCAGTGAAGGTTGCAAGCTGAACTAAATTGGGCCCATGGGGAGGACACCAAGCAGACAAGCGATGTCCCCCTATTGCTCAGAAAAACAGATTTCCTGAATGCTCAAAGCAAGCACTGGCCAAGATCTCCCTGTAAGAACAGAGCCACAGGACATTTTAACCGAAATCTCTGCTTGAAACACCCGGCACACCCATTTCTTCTCTGAGTGAATAAGCAGGTACTGTGATAGCTTTCTTCCCCCAGGAGTGGGTAGGAAAAATCAATTAGGTCTCCTAATGAAGGGCTTTGTTGAGGTTTACAAAAGTGCTATAATGCAGACTTTTTTTTTTTTCTGGGTGAACTTTCCTGTATGCAAATTAAATACCGTTAAATTACATTCATTAAAAAAATAAAAGAGACTAATTTGCCTACTTGTTTTGATTAACTAAAATGACACATCAGCCTACAGTTTTGTCTATTTCAGGAAGAAAGTATTTCAGGAAAGTCTTCTAAATGAAATGTCTTGTAGAAAAAGGACAGCTGACGTCTTTATTCTGAGAACAAAATTAGTAAAGAGTCAGCTGACAACTGGTTTTGATTAAGTTCCCCCACACTATGGCCACACCCTTCTCGGCGTTTCCATGACATCCAAACCACATGCCATAATGTGCTAGGTACACCTGTAGCGTCGTATGAGTACATGACTAATCTGTCAAGCCAAACATATTATTTTGTTAGTGGAGGTAATACGTTTTATAAAATAGTCACAGGGAAGTTAAATTATATAACTCAGAAAACCTATTAATAATTTTTAGTAAACATCTTAACACTATATACTTTTATACAATTTATAAAACTGTGAGTCCAGGTGATCAGGCTGAAGCAAGAATATGTATTTATATTCTAGAAGCAATTTTATTTTAATGAAAAAATTCACAGCAGTACTTAGGCTGCTTTATTTTTAGAACTGGGAAGGAAATATAGTTTGTGGTTTAGGAGGTATTTTTTATATGAAAACAAGTACCTAGAGAAAAAATGGCCACAGTATATTAAAATATTGCCTTAAGAGATACATTTTGATATTCGGCTCCCCGCCCTTTACTTTAGGTCAGATTCTGAGGTGGTTCCTCTGGCTGGCGCTGTGTCCAATAATAGATTTTCTCCTTCTTCTGTGTCACTTCGGGGTAATAAAGGGAATTCAATCAAATCGAGCCAGTCTGTCCAGGATAGTGTTCAACAGCATGCACCAAATCCTATTCTCTGAAGGCACCCACCTTCTGGAAGACTCCAGTGGGAGATGCTGGGTGCAAAGAAAGCCTTAATGTGATTTCTGATTAAATAGATACAGAGCAATCACCTTCAGTCTCCTAGTCTGGGCACCTGGACTTCTGAGCTCTAGGATATATGCTTGTGGCTAAAAGAAATCAGGATTCTATAACTAGATTTTCTCTTCAAACAAAGCATGGTTCAAGAGCGGGGATCCATCTTAATTTTGTTTCAGTTGATTTTTATCCTTAAAAAAAAAAAAAATATATATATATATATATGTTTGTATAATAATAGTTATTTGAACAAATTATATATGTTATATACATAAATATAATCAAGCTAATTATATATAAATCTTGTTTAAAATATTAGCCTCCTCCTGCAATCAGTGATTATTATATTTATCAGTAGCTGCATATATTCAATACATTTTTGAGAGTTGGCATTTTTCTTTAAGCAAGAAAGTACTTTTAAAATAATAACATTGTGATTCACAAAGCATTACTTTCTGGGTTTACGCTACCTTTAGTTTCATTGCACCTCACTGATGTGGCAATATTTGTTAATTTAAATGCTGTGAAATATTCTTAAATGTGCTTATTACTCATATGAATTGACAGTATGATGGAGAGGCGTTTTGAACTCTGTTAGCAATGTCAACTGTACATTTATGGATGAGAAGCCTTTTCCTCCAGTGCAAGATGATACTCACCAAATCGTTCTAGTTTTTGGTGAAGAGATGGTTTAATGGGGGTGGCAGGGAAGCTATGAAGTCACATGAACCTGACTTCTAGCACTGGTTCTGATACTTAGTGACTGTGTGAATTTGGGTAAATTAACTTCTCTGAGCTTCAACTCAAGAATAGGAATAATGTAGCTATTTTATAGACTTAGGGGTACCACATAGTAGGTGCCTAACACATAGTAGGTGCCTAAATCACGTCAATTCATTATGTTTTTCAGTAATTCAGGCAAAAGCTTTGGAGGGCTGAGAGGCTGGTGATGGTAACTAAAGTGAGGTTTGGCAGTTAAGCTTTATTTCTTTTCCCTGTTGCTCAAAACTATCATGTGAACACTTTTATTGTAGAATTTAAACGACGGGAAGGAATCAAAGAACTTCTGCCCTGTAGATTTTCAGTGTTTTTCACGTGTATAAATGTGCTCTGTGTAGGTACAGTCTGTGTCCTCCAAGAACAGGAACTTGGCCTGTCTTGTTCACTGCTATATCTTTCGCACTTGAAATGGCATGCAGTTAATAGTGGTTTAATTCCTTTTAATTAATTAATTAATTAGCTTAATTTATTAGCTAACTTAAATTTAATTTTCAAAGCTATTTGTTGAACTCCTACCCCATATGAGGCACACAGAGTCCATTTTGGACCTATCTAGTAAATAGAAGAACAGCTGACACTGATATTGGAGGAAGGGGCCTGGACCCAGGATGACGGCCTGGCATTCCCAAGGTCTCAGCCATCCACAGGCTGCGCAGTCACATGAAGCTTCATTTATGAATTATTCAAGTCAGAGATGTTGTTAAATAAAATAATGTTAAGCCAGGGGTATCTTCTTTAAAATTCACAGGAGATTTACCAATTTTTGGAGAATCCTAAGCTCAAGATCATGATCCAGACGGTGCATATGGTGGGGATAAGATGCTTGGGTCAGAATCATGAGCCTGGGTCGCCAAGCATCGCCATATTCTGCAGATAACCTGCTTGGTGTTTACTAAGGACGGGTCAGGGCAGGGTACTTGTGTTAGGTGAATTAGTGAGTGTTCCAGAAAGGGCTGCTCACCTTAGGTGTTGTACTTTTATTCATTATGATTTGGAAGAGGCTTAGCATCAATAATAACTCAGTATACCATTTCTTTCCCCTATTCTTATGTCACTGTCAACACCAGCTCCAGACTTTATTGAGTAATTATTATCTGGGGACACTTGGAGATTTCTTTCTTCATTACACTAAAAAGGCTGTGCTGAAGAAGAGGGAACACAGTTCACACTATTTTAGGATACATTCGAGAACTGGATGAACCAAACGATCCCATTTCTGATTTATCCTTTCTTCCCTGTGGGTACAGATAAAACAGCATCTGAAGGGCTCTCAGCTAGGGGGCTCTGGGTTAGACCCAGCAGTGCAGTTTAAAGGCCAAGGAAAACCTCGGGGACATATACCCATGAGTCTGAGAAAATATTTAACAACATTCCCTTATACCTCAAGTGTTACTCTCTTTTCAGATATCTCTATTTAATAAATCTCAAATCCACATCTAGCATTCTAGGTTCAAGGTAGAGAGCTCTAGAAGACATAGCCAAATCCGTTTGATACATTTTATGGAGACAATAAATAACCTTACAACTGGTTGATATGCTTCTATGATATAAAGATTCAGAACGCCTCCATTCATTGCCTCATATATTTAAAAAATAGAAATTACAGAAGATAAACAGGAAATATCAGAAAATGCTATTTTTAAAGGTAAAAATCAGAATCTTAGAAGCTTAAGCGACTAGGAAGTAAGACTCAGTTGGATTCACCCAATTCAGATGCCTAGAACAACAAAAATAATTTTTTAAATGATGAGAATAATATACAGGCCAATACTCAGATGTGATGTGTGATTGCCAGGTCGATTTTCAATTACATTTCACTGATGTATTCATTTGTTTCTTAATGTGCTCATCTTGCCCATTAAGAATAATTAGCAGCTTTGCTTAGAGATTTTCTGGCTTCTGGCAATGTTTCTCCCTCCTTTTTGTTGACATCCACTTTTACTTTTTAGAAAGTAATTTTTGGATAATATCCTACAACTGCTATATAATTTAGGCCTCCTAAAATTTTAAAGGAAAGATGTAAACAGTAATTTTTAAATGAATTTGTTTCAATCTATATGCATCAACAGTATGTGATTCAGTGAATCTGTTATTTTACAGAAAGTGGGCACACAAATAGAAAAAAAAATATTTCATTCATATTAACCTCACTTGGTAAAACAGCTTACAAGGAATGCCAGTTATAAGCTCTGGTAGCAAATCAAGAATAACATTAGTATCAAAAGCAGGAAAAACACGTTGCCAATTTTTAAAGCTTTATGCATGCTTTTTTCTCTTAATTAAAAAAAATTAGATCTAGTTACAACAGAAAAAGGCACACAAACATAGAACAACTGCATGATAAAAACTAAACCCTGTCAAGAAAGTCCTAAGAGATGAAATAAAACACACTAACAGTTTTGGTCTGCATCCTGAAAGGACCTACTTTATCTGCATTGTAAAGTTCTTCCCCTCCTGCCCTTTGGCACCCTGCTATATTAAACCCATTGTAAAACCCAGCACAATAAAGCACTCTCAGGGCTGAGCTTCTGAGGACCAAATGTTAAAAATCCATTTTCTTGGGAGGGGGCTGTACCAATCATTTCTTTGAAAGGCCCACGGAGTGAGTACAGAATCTGAGATTTCCTCTCTGATTTCAAGAGCTGGCATGGAATCTTTGCTGTTTAAAGCAAAGGTGCATTAATTAATGACTAGCATTGCTTCCCTTCTTTGGAAGCTCTGTAGTTTAGCTCAACAATAATTTTAGTACAATTAAATTTACATACTGACCACAGATGCTTCCCATAGTTTGATAAAAGTTCTAATTGGTTTCTGATGCTATTAAATAATAAGACACCTGCTGACTTGAGAAAGACCTCAGGTTGCTGGGCCCAATCTGAAAGTTTCCGTGGTTAAAATGACCTTCTTTTTCCCAATAATCCTGCTTTTTCTCTTTCCCCCCAAAAAACATCGCTGGGGCTGAGCCAGCATACCTGACTTCCTGTTGCTCTCTGTGTTCCCTGACATGTGGAGGAGGAGCAGAGTGAAATGATACAGTGCATGGAAGAACTCCGAATAAAGCAGAGTGAATGAAACAATATCGCTCATCTTCAGGAATATTTTGAGAAACTTGCGACAGTCTGAAGATCATGATTAAAATCCTGCATTTTAAAAAAGGAAGCACCTTTTGTGATCTCTTTCCCCTGTGTGAAAGGCCAAGATTGTGATTGGCTGTTTTTCCTTCCTGATTTTTTTTTTTTTTTTTAAGTGTGTCAGGCAATTAGCTGGGTGGGGCTCTGTAGAGCACACAAGTGCCGCTGAACAATATTAGCTACTGTGCTTCTGGCACCTCCTTTCTCCTGTCTGAGCAGCCTGACACAGCTACCGCAAATTTTATTTAAAAAAAATTATATAGCAGAGGCAGAAGAAGAAAATCGAAAATAGGCTCTAGTAGGATGCTTACCTCTTACAAAAATCAAAACTGCTTTGGCATTTTAGGGGCCTAAAATCCAAATAAGTAGATTGCCTCTTTCATAATGTAAATGGAAGGCACACCAAAAAATCCAAAGCAAATATATCCTCCACTTTTCCTCTCAATTTCTAACGGCTGTTAACTGCTCCTGAACAAATCAGCTCGATTGCTAAAGTAGCCACAAATTATGCTTGCTTTCTTAAAGTACAGTTCAATTTTCATGAACTCTGTGTACATATTAGTAAAGCATAATCTAATATAATTGGGTTTGAACTGTAATAGCATAGCAGAACAAAAGAGATAGCTTTTATAATCCTAAATAAAAGGAAATAATGAAAAACTGATAGCCGTTTCCAGTGAGGAGATATAGGGAACTCCTCGGGAATTAGAGTAGGTATAATATTGCATGGTCTGCACATACAACATCAAACGGAAGAAAGGTAATAATGAACATGAAGCTGGAAGTTAATTTTTACAAGCAATATCCAATATAATAAATGTTAAATCATTTATTTTATCCCGGCAAATTTCAATGGAAATAAAAGGACAAGAGTGCTTGAAAATTATTATGAAACAAATGTTCTTATTGCTTTGAGTGGTCCACAAATCATAAGCTCCTTTAATGAGAAGTGACTATAAAAATCCATTGAAATTAAAAAAAAAAAAAGCACTTAGTCGTATCCAGTGAATTCCATATATTTCTACTTTTTCTTAATTACTTATCATGTGTGTGTGGGGAACTCTCTTTTAATACCCCATGCTGTCTTTCTTTATATCAATTGTTACTCAGCCGGGAAAAAGGAATGAGCACAACAAACCCGTTTTCTATCTGAATAAGGATACTTCTGATGGCCTTTTCATTCCCATCAGTTAACAGAACTTCTTTGACATCTGCAGAAATAGCAACCTGAAAAAAGAAGGGAGCACAGCAAACAATGAGCAAATATGCTTGTCTGTGTGGAAGTGAAGACAGGAGTGACAAGCCTTCAGTATCATGCTTCCTCACCTATTTCTCTGTAACAATCTTCAATCTTTTTTCATTTTATGTCTGCATTATTTTAATCATTCAATCAAATCAGTCAATACTTTTATCATTCCATTTGCGGGAGCCTCTATCTTGCTATCATTCTGTTCGGTAATTGCATTGTGACAGCGGATGATGGTATTCTGAGAGGCTTTCATTTGTGGGCTTCTGTTTATCTAGTAGAGCCATCATACAAGGCTGTCACTCTGCCTTTCAGCTTGCTTCTGTCTGACTGCCTGATGCCCTTCATATAACTTTGCATTGCAGGCAGATGGCTTTGTGAGGGTAATTTTTTTGTGAGCTTTGACATGCTCGCACATTGGGCTGTAACCCTGACACATTGTGTAAGAGCGACAGGTTTGTCAAATGCCAATCAGTGTAACAATATGCTTTTATTTGTAGAGACATAAAAACTTGTCTAATGCACTGTGCTGCTACATAATATCTCCTGAATACATGACTCAGAACCCAGAGAATGGGGAACGACGTTCCTGAATGGCCAATCTAATTCAAAAGAATCTAATTACTGAGCGCTCTGGATCATGTTTGTTGGTGTAATAATGCAGGCAAAACATTAGCAGCTATATCATGGTGCTCCAACTGTGATTCGCCGGGCTATTCCTGTATCTTAGCAAATGGGACTATAATCTGAAAAAAAAAAAAAAAATGCTTTCGCTATGGCGAAGAAACACTGTGCGAGGCCTGGAATGTCACAACAAGCAATATTGACTACACTGAGGTAAAATGTTTCTGCTCATCGAGGCAACCATAAAATCAATATGATCCGAAAGTAAGTCAATCTAGAAGGTCTCTCAAGACCCGGCAGCTTGACCGCAGCTGATGCTGTTGACGGTTCTCTGACCCAGCAGTTGGAGGCCCTGGAACATTTTTCCTTTTGTTCCTCCCTCTGAATGGGATTGGAATTGAGAAAAGACCTACCATGAGCCCAGCCAAGCATGTCATGCCACCCCCTAGCTCACACACAGCAAGGTCCCTGAAAGAGAGAAAAGAAATGGTAGAACCCACACAAATTAGATGAAAATGGTCAGAGAGCTATATATGTTACAAGAAGAAATTTCCATCTGCAGTAAGAACGGCGCTACCGGGAAGTTGTGGAGACATGACGAGGCTCCCGCATGTCGTTTTGCGTTTTAAAAATAATTATGAAATAGAAAAGTCACAAAGCAGGCAAATCAGTGGGGGTTCCCTCATTAGTGTTCACTGCAACATTACCACCGCTGAGCTGAAAAATCGGAGAAGGTTCCCTTTTTTTCCCTTGTCAATGGCGCTGTCTTTTAGAACTAAACTAGCTAGAGTAGCGAAAGATAATTGTTAGGAAAGGATAACACTGTTAATCCACATTCATTCCTTCAAAAACAGTTAGTTAGACAAGTAAATGAAGAATATATATGAGTGTGTATATACCTATATTATGGTTACATACACACAACACACACACACACAAATACATGCAATCTTGAATTAAAAAAAAAAATTCTAAAACAAACTGAAACATTTTGGAAAGCTGAACCGCCCCCATAAAGAACAATTACACAAAGAGCATTTAGCAATTAACACTTAAATCACAATTGACCCCAACACAACACAGTGAATAAACAATGCAGGGACATAATATGGTTAAGCCAGCAAACCCAGGCTCAAGTAGTGACTGGGCTCTGACTTCACCGCTCACAAGTAAAGCAGCTCAGAGTTAAAGCTGACAGTCTGCGGGGGGGGGGTGGGGGGGGTGGGATGGGGAGGTGCAGTCTGGCACTCTGCACTTACCTTCCTCTTTGTGCCTAAATATCAGCCCTCAATGTGTGACATTCTTGCCCTGGCCCAGTGCTCGCTGATTGGAGCTCCAGGCAAGCTTAAGCACAGCGAGATGAGCAGATGCCAGACTTCTAGGGCAGCTCTGCAGCCCAATTCAGTACTGCCCTGTTCTTACTTTATATGCTTAGACTCTTTAAGAGATCGTTTCTTCTTCCCAGTTTGGGAAGTTTATTTCCTCAACAGGATAAAAAAAGAAAAAGAGAGAGAGAGAGAAAGAGAGAGACAATCAAGGGAGGGAGAGGTGAAAAGAGAAGGAAGAGGAGGAAAAGAAGCCAAGCAAGGACATTCATATTCTGAAATACACATAATGAGTATTTAGTTGTTCAAAGCAATTACAGACTGGTTGGTAAATATGGACCCACAGAGCTTCAAAAACTACATATTATTGACCCCATCTTGTAAATACATATTGTTAAAGCACACACCCAATCTTATAAGTATATATTGTTAAAATGATCACTAACGGCTTGTCTGGAATCATAATGGGCTATTCAGGAAGCATATACTGGATGACTTCTATAAAATGAGAATAAAATGAAAAAACCCATATTTTCTGGGTCTACCAAACATCTTCAGCATTTTTTTAAAAAAGGAGTTTTTTCTTCTTCCTGAATCCCACCCATGGGTTTAATCTATAATGCACATTGACAGTTGAAAACGTTCATTTCCATAGCACGAATCTGCAATAGTAATTTATATTTTACAAATACATATTGTCTTGGGTATATAAAATACCTTTAAAATCAAGGGTGGGATGGCATCTTTAAATCATAGCTGTGGGGTATTTATTTATCAAAAGTTCTGTAGTGATTTCCCTAGCAGAAGTTTAAAGAAGGTCTTTATTGTTTTTTTTGACCATCACAATTGGTAAGGATGGATTGAAGCTTCACTTTTGTTTCCCCAAAATCAAAGTGAAATAAAATGCCTTGAGTGGAAATCAAAAGCCTCTGACATACAGCAAAAAGCTTGCTGTGCAATATTAGTACCCAAAGGCAATTCAGATTTCTTTTTCAGAAGCAACATGTTTTCACCATGACCTTTTTCCCCCTTTCCTTCCTTTTTTTCTTTCTTCCTTTCTTATATATATATTTTTAACAGTCTAATTTGAAGAATGTAATCATGGCGATCTTTAATATGCAGACACAGTACCCATAGTGCGCTAAACAAATTTTTAGGTGCAGCTTTGTACCTGAATACATCACTGTGCTTGAGGCAGTAGTAAGCCAAAACCTCTTCAGCCGGCCAGATGCCTGGAAAACACAAGAGGATATAGGCTGTTTGATTACAGAAGTTTCTTCTACAAACACTCCTTACGGTCATTCTCTTAAGAAATGGCTTTTTGAAAATAATGTTCAGTACAAGCTATTTCAACTTGACTCAAACTTACCATAATTATTACTTGTAACGTCATATCACATGCATTTCTTTTGCTGTTGATTATAACTCTTTTCCCAGGAAAATAGGATAATATCCTAAATCATTTTTACTAGATTTCAGTCACAACGAAACAGTAAAACAATAACAACCAATATTACAAATATCCAAAATTAAATTTTAAATGGTATTTCAGGTAGATCTCACTCTTGTACACATGAATCTTCTTTTTGGTCAATTCATAAGCATCAGTTGAAGACAAACTGTATATGCAGCTCATATTCAGCAAAAATAAATGGAAAAATCATTTGCAGGAGCAAATAAAACCACTGAGGTCATTATACCTTTTTGTTTGATTCCATACTAATGTTTTTCAATATGTATAATTATTTCATTTCTTCAATAAAAAAATCAAACTGGAGTATAAAATTGAGAAATTTAAATTTCACCAACTTTAGTACATCTTTCAATTTAACAATAATCCTACCCACTAAATTCCATGGAGGGGCATTTTCTAAAATCATCATCTGTAAATCATTTATTTAGAAGACATATAGTTTTCATGAATGAATATAAATTGTTTTAAGAGAAGACAGACATGCTTGAAAATTATAGTTTCTAGTGGTTATCCCAGGATTACAAGTGCTTTTAATTTTTTTCTTTATACTTTTGGTGTTTTCCAAAAATTTTTACAATGAATATATATTGCTCTTATAATCTGAATAAACTATACCCTTATAAAAATTATGTTTTCCCCATGTGGTCAGACTTAAAGATCAGGCGGGGTACCAGGCATCCTGCACCACCTGGAGCTGAGAATGCCATGTGGTCTTGGGAAAGAGCAGGGAATGTTCCTTGCCTTAGTACGAAGCACTCTTCTAATGGGTCCTGATGCAAAGTTGAAACACCTAACGTGACTTAATTTTCCCAGATGAATCTCCAGCTTCAAGGAGTAAGAAATGCAAACATTTCAGAGAAGATGATGTCAAAGAAATGGTAAATAAAATCCTAAGAGAATCAATGGATAGACATACAAACAGCAAAGAAATGACTCTATAGAGCATCTGTTGCAGGAAAGTCCAGTCAGGTGTACTCACTAGCTCAGTCTTCCTGGCATTTCTGGTAGAAATGACAGTTTGGGGGAGAAACAAATTAAACCAGCAAGAAGTGTCTGTAGTCATATTTAGAAGGAAAGTCAGAGAAGCAGTGGAGTGTAGCAGTTAAGATCACAGGTACTTACGAACCAGACTCAGTTGGGCTCCAGCCCCAGCTCTGCATTCCCTAGCTGAGTGACCTTGGCTAGATTACTGAACCTCTCTATTCCTCAGTTTCCTCATCTGTAAAATAACATTATTGTAATATCAACCTTACAGGATTGCTGTGAGGATTAAATGAGTAAAGTATATGAAATGTATTTAGAACAGCTTCTAACTCATAACAATCTCAAAGAAAATGAAAGTTGTTGTTAATGTTTTTCTCCTGCAAAGGAGGATGAAAGAGTGGAAGAGATAATATGTGAACCCCGAACAATTATCCTAATAACCAGAACACATGGAGAGCCTTTTTAGCCTGCTCCTAATGATTAGCTTTGGCGTGACACCAGAGTCCTAATACCTGGCCTACCTCCACACAGAAAGAACTCCAGAAAGACTAAAACACATAATAAAATTCTCTGAAGGAAGAGCCCAAGACAGTGTTCCACACCAAGTGAATATAATCACCACAATAATGAATTTCTTTATGCCTTTAGTAGATGGTTTTGAGGTTTTAAAAAATAATGATAGGGGAAGGGTATTTAACTAAAATTCAAGCCTTGATTAAGTACAAAAATTTGACTTCTAAAAGGCATAGTCTTTTACAATAGTTTTATAATTTTCTCCCCAAAATTACAGAGGTTGATTTTTAACTAAATTAAATACAAAAGGTTCAAAGAATAAAGTTTAAAAATCACCTAAAATTCCACCACTAGTATATAATCACTGTTAACATTTTGGACATCATTCCGAAAGATCTCTCTAGGCATAAAGATATTTTACACAAGTGGGATCTTCTCTTGGATGTATTCAATAATCTCATTTTGCCCTACTCAGTATGATGGATAGATTCCCATGAAAAAAAAATACTGTACCTGCATCATTTTTAATGACTGCCTAAATATTTTATGTTTGCATCATAATTTATTTAACCAGTTTCCTTTTGATAGACATTTAAGTTAATTTCTAAGTTTTTGATATTATGAGATTATAAAGTGGTAAAATAAAGACACATTTTTTCCCCCAACATATAATTTTTCTCCTTAGGTCAAATACCCAGAAATGGGAAATGTGGTCAAAAGTCAAGTACATTTCACATTCTGATATATCAAACTGCCCCCCCCCCCCCCCCCCCCCCGGCAAAGCTGTACCAAACTACACCCCTAATAAAGGTGTTTATTTCCAGGGGACTTCCCTGGTGGTCCAGTGGTTAAATGTCCATCAACTAAGGAATGGCTAAATAAAATGTGGTATGCCCATGCAACAGACTATTATTTGGTGATAAAAAGAAATAAAGTACAGATTCATGTTACAACATGGATAGAACATGAAAACATTATGCTAAGTGAAAGAAGCCAGACACAAAGGACCAGATGTTTATGTCTTATTTTTCCATTTATGCGAAATGTCCAGAATAAATGAGGGGTGATTGCTACTGAGTACAAGGTTTCTTTTAGATGTGATGAAATATTCTAAAACTGATTGTGATGGTGGTCCCACTACTCTGTGAATATACTAAAAAAACAGTGGGTGAATTGTATGGTATGTGAATTATATCTCAAAGCTGTTATCTTAAAAAGTTTTCTCATTTCGTTACATGAGAATGTAATGGTCTTTTGAAAAAGATTTTATTTTTAAAGAAATTATACACATACATAGTTTAAAGAGCCACTGAGTTTTATGAGAATGATTAAGACAAAACAGTAGTACCCAGCCCGCCTGCCCAATCTCTCTCCTTCCTCAGGAATTTCTGCTTTCAATTCTTTTAGCTGATTCTTCTGGTAATTACATTTTTCTACATACATGTTTATAATGTTACTTCTTGATTTTTCAGGTTTAGGCAAAATCTAATGACCCCCATTATGGAAGGTAAGCATTTTTTGCCTTTATCTCTACTCCTCTCCCCACATCACACATACCATACTCCTCAACCTTCCACCATCACCATCTTCCTAATACAGCTATATTATAATTTGGTAAGGTCACTACTCATTGTCAATTTTATTATAACCACGAAAAAAAAAAAAACAACCGAGCTATGTTGTAAACTAGGATTGGTTTTTCTCTCATGCATAATGTTTCCCCCATCTGGAGTTTATAATCGTCATTTTTTCCCTCTCATTTGCTAAGATTTTTTATTCAATCTCAAAATCCAGTTGTTGATTTCCCCATTCAATACAGTCACTCACATGAGGTATTCTATCAACTTCATTAGGAAATATCTCCTGTGTTTCCTGACCTGCCTAGGTCTGGACTGGATGCCCAATATACTTAGTGCACCAGGGTAGCTCTGATCTCCTGAAATCCATCTTCCCTATCATTCCAGGCTTCCTTTTGTCCTTCTGCTGTGTTCCATCTCTCATGTCCTCTATGCTTTGTCTTCCTTTCTTGATTTACTTCCTCATTTTAGTGTAACACAGGCTCCGGCAGCTTTTTGAGAAAAAGTGTGTGGAAGGTAAATGTTAGAGAGCTTAGATGATTCAATGGTGATTTCAATTTGGAAACTCCATGTTTTTCAATTCCTGAAAAAAGGTTCTTGGGAAGTTCCATTGATTATTTCCTTACCTCCATTTTTATGTCTTCTTTCTCTGAAACTTATGATTTGGATGTTGAATCACCTGAACTCATCCTCTAATTTTTTTATCTTTTCTCTCCTGCTTTCCATCTCTTATTATTTTATACTTTCTTGGAAGTTTTTTTCAACTTGATCTTCCAGCTCTTTTATTGTTCTTTTCATTTATGCTATCATTGGTGGTAGTTCTCTGAATATTTCTTTTTCAGAGCATCTCACTCCTGTTTCATGAATGCAACACTTTTTAAAAAATACTTGAAAATATTAATTATAGGTTAAGTTTTCTTATCTTTACATAGTTTGTCTTCCTCATGTTGCTCTTTTCTGTTTATTGGCTTTGGTACCTGTCACATTAAAAGCTTTCCTCAGATACATCTGGTAGTTCTTTATTGTTTACATAAATGTGATTGTAGAAAGATAAAAAGCTGACTGGAGGTGAAGAGGGCTGAGGAGTGTGGGTGGGGTGTGAGTGGAGAGGCTCAGCAATCAGTCAGCTTACATTAACCTAGTCCCTCCACCCTGCTTTTGGTGCACTCTCTGATTTCAACTGTGCCTATTGTCCCCCAACCCAAAAACACTTGATTTAACCCTCTCCAGAGAATAAACCTCCTCTTCTGCTGGCAGTACAGAAGGGGAAGTTACCCAGTAGCCTGGAATGGGGAAATTACTGCTTCTTAACCCATTTTCAATCAATCCTCCTTATTTTAGCGCCCCCTCAACTCCTACTTTTAGAATTACCTGGTGACACCAATTCCTGAGCCTTTCAAAGTTTCAGGTATGAACTGTGTTGGTTCTCAACTTTCCCAATTGCTGGCTTTCTAATATCTGCTAAGTCAATGACGTCTCATCCATGTGCTTCTTGGCTTCCAAAATTATGTTCTATGTTCTCTTATTTTGTCATCCTTGTGGGTTTATGTCTTAAAAACATCCCTTTAACAGTGGTTCTGCTTCATGTAACAGCAAGAAACTCATTGGAAAAGTGATGAGAATAATTTTTGGAAGGACATACAAGCCAAGGATGCTAATGGCGAGGGTTTTTTTTTTTTTCTCAAGATTTTTATACTCCATTAGGGCTTCCCTGGTGGCGCAGTGGTTGGGAGTCCACCTGCCGATGCGGGGGACACAGGTTCGTGCCCCGGTCCGGGAAGATCCCACATGCCTCGGAGCGGCTGGGCCCGTGAGCCATGGCCGCTGAGCCTGCGCTCCGCAACGGGAGAGGCCACAACAGTGAGAGGCCCGCGTACCGCAAAAAAAAAAAAAAAAAGATTTTTATACTCCATTAATAATATTGTCGGGTTCCATCAATCAATTATAGGCACTTTTGCTATATTCCTGACATCATCTGATGAGGCAGAGCAGAATGATCATAGTGGCATTTACAGCAGCTAAAGTATTGATCCTCCCCAAAGCATTACAAAACATTTAAATTAATGGCTTATTCTAGATAACTTGTTTTCTAAAACACATGCCATGAATTAGGACACTTCCTTAAAAGTTATTCAGTCACGTGACTTCCTATTCCTTAGTGCTTTCTGTATAAACTGAATTACTTTAACTCATAGGAGAAAAGACCTTTTTCATCCATTGGACCTCCATAAAAGCATTAGCTAAACAAGAGCTGTATTTGGAAGAAGAAGAATATTATTCTTAGATTTCCATGGTCGTTTGGTTTCATTCCTTTTTTTTTTGAACAAAGGTTTTATTCCCTACAGATAGTTCTGTCAGAACTGGGCCTATTGAATCTGTTAGACTTCAGAAAACCCATAGTCAGCCAACACCAAAATATGAAAAAATTAGCTGTCTATGCAGAAATAATGAAGGGCAAAGTTGGTGATGTGATCTATTTCATGTATGTAACCACTTTTTTCTCATCTCTGAAGTAGCTTGTTTAGAATTACTTTAAATGCCAAGTTTTGTGGTTAATTTAGAAACAAACACATTCATCATTAACCCAAAGGCTGAACAAATCCTAAAATTAACTGTCTGTAGATATTGAGACATGAGTCTATCCAAGCATGGGTCTTTCTAGATCACTTTCATTTGAGAGCTTTTTGCTTCCCTGTAGTCCGTGCTGTCAGACGTAGACAGCATCCGACAGGCAGCACTGCTGACTCCCTCTTCTCACTCTAACAGCTTGTACTTGCCCCATGATGACAACACACCTAGCTCTTGCGGCAGAGACATGGCTTTTCTGTGCTCAGCTGATGTTTGGACAGCCAGCAGCAGCTTTCTTTACCCTCCTCCATCTATATGATCATGTCTATCATGCAGGAGTCAGAAGTAAGCCCTCTCTCAAACCTGAGACTTAAACGGAGAGCCCAGCACACCTTTAGCTAAGCCGTTGACTCTTCTGGAAGAAGAAATGCACCAGTGGATATTACTAAAATGGCTGGAATGGGTAGGTAAACGTCTTGGACTGTTTTCAGTGTTTATGCTCTGTCTCCTTCTCCTTAAACATTTCTGCTTTGTCACTGATGCTTCAACCCAGATTAGAAATCCATAAGAAGACTACAGAATGCTCTATAAATATTTATTGGGCATCTACTATGTTTCAGGCCCTGTAGATCAGCAGGGAATGATACAGCATGGTCACTGGAGATTCAGTCTTGTTAGGGAAGGAGACTATTAGACAGACAATTACACATATAATGTCCCTAATTATAACTGTAATAAATGCTGTGTGGGAAAAATAGAGGGTGCTTCTGAGAACCGATCATAGGGGACTTAACCTGGTTGGAGGGGAGATTGGGAGGAGTCCATCAGGGAACACTTCTCTGTAGAAATGGCATGTAGGCTGAGACCCAGAGGATGAACAGCCAGGTAGAGGAGGAAGAGGGGCACAGGGCTGGAGGGAATGGTCCACAGAAGGGGAGCACCATGAAATAAAGCTTTGAAAGGAAGAGCGTGATGTTCCGGGAATGGAAACAGGGTCAGTGGAGCTGTAGAATAAATGAGAAAGGAATAGGTAGGACAAGATGAGACTGGAGGGGTGTTTAGGGGCCAGACCCCACAGCCTCAAAGGCCATATTAAGAATTTAAAATTGCACCTTAAAATAAATGATATGTTTTAAGCGGCAGAGTGGTATAATCAGATCCACATTTTAGAAGATCAGTCTGGCTACTCTAGAGAAAAAAGATTAAAAAGAGGAGGTGGGGGAAACTAGGCAGGAGACTACTACAATTACCTAGGTGGGTGCTGATGGTGGCTTGGGTGATGGTTAGTGGAGATGAAGAAAAGTGGAAAGATTTGGGCTATATTTAGAAGGTACACTGACAAGACTTATTAGTTAATTAGATGAAGGGGGTGGTAAGAGAGAGGGAAGTGTCAAGTGTGACTTAGGTTTATGGCATGAAGAAGTGGGTAGATGATGTACAGCACGTACGTATAGGATTTTCCTTCAATTTTACATGACCTCCTCCTCAGGCTGAATTCATGGTACAAAAACACAGCGAGCAGTCTGGGGTCTGACTCTGGGTCCACCACTAACAGTCTGTGTGATACTGGGAAGTAATTTAGCCTTTCTGAGCAGCCGTAGCCTCATCCACGAAATACTAGGCTTGGGTAAGATTACGCTAGGGGGCTTTCAAGCTATGAAAAGCTACAATAAAGAACCACACCTCATGCTCTAGAGTTAAGTAGAGTTCAGCTTGAATACTGGCTCTTACTGGCTATGTGACCTTGGGCAAGTACCTAAACTTTTTAAGCCTCATTCATTCATTGAACAAATAATTATTGGCAGCCAGGTGGGTTCTAGGAGTTGGGGATACAGCAGTGATTAATAGGGGCAATAAACAAAGTAATTTTAGATAGTGATAAATACTGTGAAGAAAATAAAACGTTAATGAAATAGAGAATAACTACTGGGGTGGGGCTGTTGCTACCTTAGGCAGCATCGTTGGGTAACGCCTCCGTTTTCTCATTTAAGTACAAGCAATAATGTTACAGAGTCCGAGCTCGCTCTGCTCGCCGCATGACAGGCCAAGAAATCAGAGACGAGGTGTTGAGGCAAGGAATACGACTTTATTCGGAATATTCGGAACGCCGGCAGAACAGCAGACTAGTGTCTCAAAATAACCATCTTATCGGGGTTTGGATGCCAGTTTCTTTTATAGCACAGAGATGGGGGAGGAGATGAGCACGTAAAGTAAAAAGGCCAATGCCTCAGAGCAACTAAGCCCGTGCGTCACAACTACCGAGCCTGTGCTCTACAGCCTGCGAGCCACAACTACTGAGCCTGAGCGCCACGACTGCTGAAGCCTGCGTGCCTAGAGCCCGTGCGCCGCAACAAGAGAAGCCACCACAATGAGAAGCCCGCGCACCGCAACGAAGACCCAACGCAGCCAAAAAATAAATAAGTAAATTAATTAATTAATTATTTAAAATAAAAAAAAATAAAGTAAAAAGGCCACAAGATTTGCAAATATCCCTTGGAATGTCCAGCCTCGGGGAGGGGATGTGTTTCTTCTTTCTTGCAGCAATCTCTGTGTGGACAGGGTCAGGATGTTTCCCTGAACAAAGGCACTTTGGTTTAACATTCAGGTAGAGGGGCAGGGTTCCCCGAGGCAGGCCGTTACGTATAGACAGTATCCTTTTAGTGAACAAAAGCAGTGGAAAGCAAAGGTTAAGGTAAAAGAAACAGGTCCAACATGTAGTCAGATTTGGCTCTTCCCTGTTGCAACAACAGTACCTACTCATACCACGGTTGTGAGGATTAAATGAGATAATGCATGTAAGACACTTAGTGCCTGGGAGATAGCAAATTTTTTTATAATGTTTGCTATTGCTGCTGCTGTTGCCTTTATTATTTTGACATGCTTCTATCCAGGGAATTTTATCAATCTTGATTATATTTTTATGACACCTTCAGGGAGATTATTATTTCTAATCGATAACCCACAAAATCAAACCAAAACTGAACGCTGGAAAAATCTGTCCTAGCTATGGGAACTTTGAAAATCAATCCTAAGTAAGAATTCCATATATATGGACAATACTTGTTCTATATTTGTCCCTCTGCTCTGACCAATTAACAGACTTGCTCTGAACAGTAATTATTAAGCACAAGCCTCCCTGTGTTTGTGGAGAGAGATCATGGAGAACACGCGTACGTCTGGGTGAAAGGGAACGTCCATGTAGCTCAGTACAGTGAGAGGGTGGAAGCTTGCTCTGTGACATTCTAACGCTTGTTGAATGCTGACTGCTGCCCAGGCACTACAAGGTAGATGAGGAAATCAAGGCACTGAGAGGTTATGAAAACTTCCCCCAAATTAGGCAGCTACTTTGTCATAGAGTTGGAATTTGAATCCAGGTAATCTGACTCTAGAGCCATTATTCTTAACCTCTGTGCTATACTGCTGTCCACTAGATTGCAAAAACAAGGGTCCAAATGAATTGCTTTGCAATGTTATTTCTTCTGTTCCAGTGGAAGCCAACTGATATAGATAATGAGCATGTGGAAGTGAAGGGGCACAAAAAATTGCCCAGGTATTGCAACAATAAATTCTTCTAGGACTACAAGCTGGGTCGGCTTATGGGTGTGATCTGATTAGAAATGCATTAAATTTTAAAACTTAAATTTTAATTCACATACCTATTAATTTGATGATTATGAGGTAAGGGAAAGCCGAAAGGAGTCCCAGCTCCAGTGTGAAGCAGAGGCAGGGAGGGAGAGTCTTCAGAGAGTATCCCCCAGACCAGAGCCTTCAGTCTGATGGCCAGTTTTAGAGCAGATGCTGCGAAATCAACTAAGTGACATGAGAAATGTAGACAGGACACGGAAGATGCTGAAGCACCACTGCGAAAAAGGAACACGCTGCAGCCACAGCCACAGGTTCAGCGGTTCAGACAGTGAAGACTTGAACTTGGAAGACAGCTCTGAGGCTTATTAGCTTTGCGACCTTAGCAAGTCACTTAAGCTCTCCTTGCATCAACTCCTTATCTGGTAGTAATAATACTGTCTAAACTGTAAGTATAGATGGGAATGTAATAGGGAAGAACAAATCTGACTCCAAATTCGATCTGTTTCTTTTACTTTAACCTTTGTATTCTATTGCTTTTGCTACAAGTTAAGAATGTTGCCTATAGCCTGAAATATACAGGATAACACACCCTCAGGCTCTGACCTTTAAGGTATAACATTTTCCATTCTTATAGAGATAAAAAGTTGCAAAGCAGAGAATAACACTTGCTTGTTGGAGGTTTACGGAAACATGTGACCTGACTTAGTGGACAGCTGCAAGAACAAAGGATTGGGGCACCAAGAAGTTTACAATAACCAACCACACCCCCTCCCCTTTTAGTATAAAAGAAGCCCGAATTCTAATTTGGGGAAGATGGCTCTTTGGGACACTAGTGCACCATCTTCTTTATCTGCTGCCTTTCCAGATAAAGTTGGAGATAAACTTTCCAGATAAAGTCCACCAACTCGTCTCTGGATTTACTGGTCGCTCGTGCAGCAAGCTGTATAAGCTTGGACTCGGTAACACGAGGATTGAATGAACTATATATAAGAGTACCAAGTAAGTGCAATTAGTGTTTGTTGCTGTTACTAGCATCACTTATTGAACACTTACTACCTGGCAAACACTGAGCTGTGTACTTTATATAGATTATCTCATTTAATCCTTAAAACAACCCTATAAGGTATGTACTGTCGTTATGGCCAGCTAAGGGGCACAGCGAGGTACACCAAAGCACAGAAAGTTTAAATGGCATAGCCAGGGTTTGAGCTCACCTACTCAGTCTCTAAATCTCAGTCTCTTAAGCACTACACTAATTGCCCCAACCCTGGTGGCTGGTTCTGGAATCAAAAGGGCTAGTTTCTAGTTCTCATGACTCATTCAACAACTAATTTTGGGACTTTGGACAAATCATATTTGGGCTCTAGTTTCAAGAATAAATTGGAAGGGTCAAATTGATTTCTGAGCACCCTTCCAGCTCTAAATTCAATGCCTATAGATCGTTATAATTGTGCATTTCCAAACTAAAGCTATAAAATCGTCAGTAGGCTTTAGCCCATGACATTTTAAAGAAATTAGGTTGGTTAAAATGTTTTATTTGTACTATAATTCAGGAAATATTTTAGAAAGGATTCAAAACCATCTTAGGGATCAAGTCTTCATAACATGTCCACTTTTATTGAATTAGAACTGCCTTTGTTAATTAAATCTCACAGCTTCAGGAAAGAACTACCCTACATCTATATATTCTATTTGTGATGGCTTTTTATTTACTTAATCCAGCATATTAATAACAGACAACTTCCTCGAGTCCAATTTTTCCTTTTCCAATACTGAGCACAGTTCTCAGATATATGTTGTATTTTTTTCCTCAAACATATTACTTCCTCAGAGTAACAAACTACCTTTTGGGCAGAAGAAATTCTCCCAAGATCTCAAAGCACAGGTAGAAGAATCTCCCAATGTGAGCTCTCTGGGTGAGTAAATGTTCCATCTCCATTGGTCAGAGGAGGATGTGAGAAAGTGAGAACAGTCATTTCTCTGAAAGGTAGACCCAGGAAATCAGACCAGAGAGCTCTGCGCAGGAGAGAAACATGGCCTGGGTTTCCCCAGGAACGCAGCACATCCTTCCCATAGGCAAAAAAAAAAGAAAAAAAAAAGGGAAGACTTTCATTGCCAGTTTTACTCCAAGTAACATCCTCCCCCAAGGCCCTCAGTGTCCTCAGCGTAGGCTCACCCGTTTAAAAACAGGACTGTCTTGTGTCTTGAAACATGTAAGAGCAGTAATGTGTCGAATGGAGTGGAGCAAAGAGGAAAGTATTAGAAATAATTGTTAGTGTTCCTTATGTTAGGTATCTAATCACTTCACCCATGTAGACACACACTTGTTACACGGCACACCAAAGGAGAGTAAGGACAGTGTGGTCCTCCTCGAGTTAAGTATGATTCCTGAATTTGATTTCTACAGCAACTTCCTGCCTTGGAGTCCAGTTTTATCTCACTTCTGGGTAAACACTGCTACTGAATTCCAGACAAATTGAAAACTTTGTGTTCCATGTGGAGTGCATGCTCTGTGCATTTATGAAAGCCCCCCCGGAGAGAAACTGGTATTTAGCAGGCACATGCTACAGATGTCAAAGCCACAACGTACATTTATTAAAACGGCCCTAGGGCTAGTTAGGCAACAGAACTTGTTTATTTAGCAGTGTCATTTGGAAGACACCAGCATTTCAAAACTGCCTTCATTCCAAACTCCTCCTCTTAGGAAGCAGGATGAGTAGGACCACCGCCCCTTTTTATAGCAGGAATTGCCTTTAGCACGTTCCAAAAGGTAACACACCATTTAGCAAATTGACTTGGTAAATAAGGCAACGTCTTGCTGAGGTTCAGTCTAAACCCACTTTAAATAAACCCCTCGGGCTTCCCTGGTGGCGCAATGGTTGGGAGTCCGCCTGCCGATGCAGGGGACGCGGGTTCGTGCCCCGGTCCGGGAAGATCCCACATGCCGCGGAGCGGCTGGGCCCGTGAGCCATGGCCGCTGAGCCTGCGCGTCTGGAGCCTGTGCTCTGCAGCGGGAGAGGCCACAACAGTGAGAGGCCCGCGTACCGCAAAAACAAAATAAATTTAAAAAATCTTTTAAAAAATAAACCCCTCTCTGCCATTCTATCTGAAAGTAAATGTATAATATTCAGGTAGCTAAAAAGACGAAACCAAAGGAAACACTATGAGAGTTGGCTGGGAATCTCAGCTGTGCAAAACGGCCAAGGCCCTGTCCTCGTTGTCTCCCTGCTCATCATTATTCATTGATATGAGGGAAACGTGATGGTCCGCTCTCCAGAAATTTCTGCCGGTACACGAGCTTGGGTGGCTTACTGCAACTAATGTGGAAATGGAGTGCGAGGCACGTCCTGGCTGTCAACACAGGGGTCTTGCTCTGTCGGGGCCATCTACAAATGGCTCCAACCAACTTGTATGATTGTCTTTAACACCTTTTTGTATTTTTTAAAGAAATGAATTTGATTTCATTTTCCTTCCCCAGTTTTCAAATAGTCATTAAAAATTAAACAACACTGGGAAAAGCCTTTTGTGATTATAGCCTTCATTCTCCTGCAACAAACTGGATCTATAAATTTACGTACCATTGTAGATGTAAATTACAAAATTTATATTCAACCATATTAAAACATCTATTCCAAAAATGATTACCAGTTGTGAAAAGCAGACAGGCTTATCACTTGCTGTCAGTTGTTCATGTCTAGTTAAGCAATAATGTGCTAAAACTGCTCTTTTGTTTTGTGTAAGAATTTTGGCAATAGAAGAAATGAACACTTGGTTAATAAAAACTCAGGCTGCTTTTTGCTTTGATGGAGGAAGCAGCTGCCTGTTTTCATTTGCTGCAGAGCAGCAAAACCCATCAATATAATAAGCAGCTTAGATGCATCCATCCACAGCATCTGTAAGGATATAGGGCTATTCGCTCAAAACCAATCCCTGGTTTAATTTTAACAAAGATGTGTCTGACTTATTTGAAAAGGCATTCTAATAGGTTTGGAAACATGAACAATTTCTCTTTCTTTTAAACGCTTTTTATGGATTCGAAAGGGTAGTATACATAGCTGAATGATAGCAATGATAAAAACCAGTCCAAACTGTGAGGCCATCCTAAAACAAGGCAGTGAAGAGAGTAAATCTAGAGGCAGTTATTTGGTTCCCTTCAAAGTGGAAGTAGCTCATTTAAATGTGATTTTATTCAATTATTCATTCAAACAAATATTTACTGAATCCTTACTATATACTGAATTGGGCTAGACACTGAGGCCACATTTCCTACTCTCAACGAGGTCACTCTTCAGGGGAAAAGATGGACACAAAAATATAAGTAAAACAATGCAGTAATCACAGGGACTCACATATGCATTTTTCTATTACCTTATTCTTTTTCAAAAATCCAAATGGGCCTAGAACATGGTAGAAACTAACATAAAAATTAAAAATCACATACCGTCTCCTCTATTATATAGTTACTTTGTTAGACATACTTTAAAAAAAAGACAATCTGATAAAAAAAATCAAATCATGTTTAAACACATGTCAAACTGTTTACTAGTATAGCTAAGAATTATCACACTTTGGAGAGAAAGTTTTAGGATTTCAAGTTTTGTTTGGACAGCCTCTAATTTTACAATAACCATTAGACACTTTCACATGGTCATGAATACACCACATGGCAAACCTAATAGAAAACACAAACTTGAAAGCAACTTACAATGTGATACAGTATGCTTTGGCTAGTAAACATGCAAAGAGATTATTCTGTTTTATTTTATTTTACTGCTGGGTAGAATTCCAAAAAGTCAGATAATTCTAAATCCTCCTCTTTTTCTGATTCAGTACCAGATAAGTGAGCATCACAGCATGATCAACCAGGGACCCGTCTGATGGTAGACATGAATGTAGTTAGCCATCAGCTTCTCAGGATATCAAAATTAAATGAGCACTCATTTGTAGAATCATTGAGAAAATGCTCCCGTAAATGTAGAGCTAGGGGCTTTCTTATTGACATGCTCACTGTAAAACACACATACCTGGGTTTTAAAAATAAACTTTTTATTTTGGAATAAGTCTAGATTTACAGAAAAGTAAAAAGTTGCAAAGATAGTATAGAGAGTTGCTGGCTACCCTCCACCCAGATTCTCTCATTGTCACATCTTACATTTGTCAAAACTAAGAAACTGACATTGGTACATTAATATTAATTAAATTCATGAGTTTGTTTTTAAGGGAAGGTTACTATTCAAGATGAGGGTTGATGAAGGTATCTGTCAGAAAGTCACAAATGAAACCAAAAGGACAATACTGGCACCTTTCCTCCCTTAATTCTCTTTCTTCTTAAGTTACTCTAAAGAAATTCGTATCAGCCTTAAGAGCTAAAATAAGACATAAAATGCATGTACCTCAGGGTTTAAAATAAAATCTGACCCCATCAAGAGAACTGTATAGCCAAGTGAAGCCTTGGTTCCCCATTCTATTGTTGAATGGGCAGAATATTATTTTCTAGGTCATTATTCACATAGAAATTCTGACTGCCCATATTCAATTAATACTTTCATATCACAGTGTGATATGGACCTTACAACCAATGTGTGGCAGCGTGAGTTAAGAACCACAAAGAAGTCAGAGGTCATTATTTTTCACCCATTCAGAGTGTTTATAAAGCACTCACTGTACACCCTCTCCCTTCTGTGCCTGGTTTCTCCCCTCCTCTGCTCTGCTGCTTAATGGCTGTGCACGATGCTTCCAGAATCCTGATAAGCATCATGGGTTATGTACTGGTTAATAGTGGTCTCTTCAACAGCAAGTTGGAAAGACACCTTTGGAGAGATTCTTTTTAGTTATTACAATTGGTAGCTGCCATGGACTGAATCGTGTTCACCCCATATTCATATGTTGAAACCCTAACCTGCAGTGTGACTATATTTGGAGGTAGAGCCCATAAGGAGGTAATTACAAGGTGCTAAGGGTGGGTCCCTGATATGATAGGATTAGCACTCTTATAAGAAGAGACTCCAAAGAGTGTTCCTCCCCACACTGTGCTTGCACAAAGATGAAGTCATGTGAGCACATGGCAAAATGGTGGCCACCTACAAGCCACAAAGAGAAGCCCCAACAGAAACTATGTTGTCTTGGACTGCCAGCCTACAGAACTGTGAGAAGCCATCCAGTCTTTGGCATTTTGTCTCAGCAGCGCAAGCTGACTACAACAGTGGTCAACTCTTGGGGCCTGATGTTTGGGCGAATACTGCCTCTCAAGCCCCAAAACATTCTAAGCTGAAGGAACTCCCTCCCTAAAATGTAGACTGGGCCCAGAGAGCAGACAGACCACAGCCGTGGCCCCAGTGGAGCCCCTTACTTTGTCCATTACTTTCTTCCTTCCCTTCCCTTCAGTTTCTCTTTTATCCCTTTCATCTTATCTCCTCCTCTTTAATTTTCACTGCAGTTTTCGCCCCCCTTTTCCATTTAAAAGAATTCATAATAGAAAAGCAAACATTGATCATACTCTGATAAAGAAATTTTGCTGATACTACCTTCAAGCTTTCATAAAAAATACTTTGATTTTTTTTTTATGTTGTCTTTTTTTTTTTTTTTTTTTTTGCGGTACGCAGGCCTCTCACTGTTGTGGCCTCTCCCGTTGCAGAGCACAGGCTCCGGACGCGCAGGCTCAGTGGCCATGGCTCACGGGCCCAGCCGCTCCGCGGCATGTGGGATCCTCCCGGACCGGGGCACGAACCCGTGTCCCCTGCATCGGCAGGCGGACTCTCAACCACTGTGCTACCAGGGAAGCCCTTTATGTTGTTTTTGAACATAACACCTTCAGGACAGGGAGCTCATTGCTTCTCTTACTTCTCTGTGGCATGTTTACATGATGTATGTGAAGGCATGCTGGATTCATGCAGAACGGTAGCAAAACACTCTAAACCTGGAACTCACAACAATGAAAAATGAATCCTTCTTCTTTTACAAGATCTATTTGCTGAGCTTCATATGATGTATCTACTTAGAACCTGATTCTACCTGGTAGTGCAATCACAGGTCAGTTCTAGTGTGGATAAGTTTCTAACTGGGCTCAATCCACTTTCACTGGCTTTCTTATCTACATCCACAAACCTGCAGAGCTGGCAGGACAATTATCACCAGAAGACAGGATAGATGCTCTGGGGAGTAAGGCTGTCCTGGGCCTGAAAGGTGCATGTTTACAAGTTTCCAGGCCAGCAACAAAGAATCCACATTCAATAGACCATCTTTCTCTATATCAATCCTTTTGCCTCACTCAGCAGAGCACATGTCATGGGTGCTCGTATCTGGGACTTATCTGTGGATATCTACAAACATGCAGGTCTCTAATCAGAGCAGCCTGGAATGAGTCCCAGAATGGGCCCTTTAAGTGACTTGAGATACAGAAAATGATTCTCTCTGTTGCTCTTTTTTTTTTTTTTTTTTTTTTTGGTCCCTTCTCTTTGCTACGATAAAATTTGTAACCTTGGGCTTCCCTGGTGGCGCAGTGGTTGAGAGTCCGCCTGCCGATGCAGGGGACACGGGTTCGTGCCCCGGTCCGGGAAGATCCCACATGCCCCAGAGCGGCTGGGCCCGTGAGCCATGGCCGCTGAGCCTGTGCGTCCGGAGCCTGTGCTCCGCAACAGGAGAGGCCACAACAGTGAGAGGCCTGCATATCGCCACAAAAAAAAAAAAAAAAAAAAAAAATTTGTAACCTTAACCCATATAGCAAAGTGTTTTCTCTGAGAATCACAACTCCTTGAGAAGGGCCTTCAAAATACACTATTTAAACTGAACTATTGCTCTGGACTTGACACCACGGTTATCTTTCTGTTGAGAAAAATACAGAAATTCTAGAGCTGTTATATTGTTACCGGCCCTTTCACACCAGGACACATGAGTGTCCTTAAGTTGAGATCGAAGTGCACGGGCTGAGTTGTTGAGAGTGGAGAAGTCATCATGGTCTCTATGGACTCATGCTGGACTTCTCAGGACAGAAAACAGATTCCCTTCTCTCTCCAGCAGCAAACAGTTCACGTTACTGTGAACTCCATCATTCCTCTTCCTTGGCCCCAGCCTCAACAAATGACTGAAAAACATGGCTTCAAACCCAGAGTGTTGTACTTAGCCTGGAATATCTTTTTCATCGGTTTATGTTGCCCGATAGCACTGAAGAGATTTTGGCTGAGCAAACACTATAGTAAAAGGCGAAATTCGTACCATAATTGACATGAAAAACAATAACCTTATGGAAGAAGATGAAATAGTGTTTACATATGATGAGAATAACTACTTCCTACTCTTCATGGGCGCTTTAGTGAAATCTCAATTTACGAAGTAAGGCCTAAAGAACTAAGGGGCTTGCTTAGCTAGTCAGTGGCTGAGCTTGGGTTAGGACCGCAATGCCCTAATGCCTCACCTTGCTTCTCTTTTCAGAGCAAGAGACTTGAACAACAGTGTAGGAAAGACATCATGATTTGAATTTGCATCTTGTGGAAAGAATTTTACCTTCCAGGTGGAAATCAGTGCTTGAAGAAATGAATCATACACATTCCAATTTCAACGTATTCACAGGCTCTTAGCAATTAAATTTAAGTCCTTTTGGTTTCTATTTCTCGATAAACAGTTTTATGGAAACACTCACTGTCTCCAAACCATGGCTGGTGGAAGAGGCTATAGACACATACAGCTGTAGCTTATCTAATATCAGAACCTCTGAATTGAGACCAGGAAGCAATGTACAATATTTGGAAATAGTGACCCCGTTCCCCATAATTACAATGATTATGTGCCTTGCTTTATAAAATTGAGCTTCTGTTTGTTTTCAGGAAATTTATCATCTGATTGGTCGCTCTTCTTACTTATTCAAATACTTACATGTAATGTGTCTTGCGATTAAGAGTTCAAAGCAGGGCTTCCCTGGTTGCGCAGTGGTTAAGAATCTGCCCGCCAATGCAGGGGACACGGGTCTGAGCCCTGGTCCGGGAAGATCCCACATGCCGCGGAGCAACTAAGCCCGTGCGCCACAACTACTGAGCCTGTGCTCTAGAGCTCACGTTTCACAACTACCGAGGCCTGTGCGCCTAGAGCCCGTGCTCTGCAACAAGAGAAGCCACCGCAATGAGAAGCCCACGCATCGCAACGAAGAGTAGCCCCCACTCGTCTCAACTAGAGAAAGCCCGCGCACAGCAGCAGAGACCCATCGCAGCCAAAAAAAAAAAAAAGAGTTCAAAGCAGATTCCAACAGTTCTTTCGATTACCAGCATTCCAATCATAATAAAAGAGTCATTTTATTTTATTTTATTTTGTTGTGTCTGGGGAGGGGAAATCATGAAATATATACAATTTCCACACACAACACGGCATTGAGAAATGTAATTTTCTGTGTATTCTCTACTAAGAATATTTTCAACGTTTCTGGATTGTCTCTGCACTCAGGAATGGGATTGAAATCTCCAGCTTGGTATTTATCTGAGGCTGTGATAGCTCAGTCATCGGCCGCCAAATGCCAAGATAGGGGGAATCTCATCATCCAGAGACCAGCTGCATGACGGGCATTTAATAGATATATCAAACCTTAGGATATATGCTAAGCTGAAGAGATGATTGGTTGGTTGATACACTGATTGATTAGCATAGGGAGAATGGGTTTCTTCTTGACAACCTAAGATTATGCTTCAGCTAAGCTCAAATTGCTTACACCTCTTCTATTGGGTTTAAAATTACAGTCCTGTCATCTAAAATCTCTCTTCAATGAAATTTTTACCATATATAAAAATTAAAGGGAAAAAGAAAGTAGGAGCACTGGAGAAGAGTAAATGGAATAGATACATTTCATGCTACTGTTGTTGATTCCACTAGGAAAAGTTGATATGTAAATCCCCTTGAAAAATGTTACACACGTTTCATAAATGATTACTGAATATTACACAATAACTCAGGGGAAAAAGTTCAGTACGCTAAAGTCAGTGAATACTATATTTTCAAATATACAAAAGTCAGATTTCCTCTATAGAAATCTGAGAATTTAGTAAAACCCTCTATTAATCAGGTTTACCTTCTGGAGCACATAGATGCCATCCTTGGACTTTTAATATTTTTAACTGCTGGCATGCCTTTCAGGGGGCAGGGGGAGAAAGGGCAGATTTATGTAACTGCGGATTAGCTTTGTCTTTGAAGCAGCTTAACACAAGTACCAACTTCTTTAATTAGCACTAATGATCTTAAAGATAGTCACATGGACATCTTGAAATATCTGAATATTGCTCCTGTTTCCCACGCATGTGGAATCAGCTATGCTTTAAAGTGAAACAAAATTAGATGAATGAAGGATACACAGCCATTCTATCGAACTCTAAACTGACATTTAAGCGGTATTGAAAAAAAAAAGCAGCAAGACTTTGCACAAAAGGCCCACATTTAGAGCTCTACAAACGTCGGATACTCTTAGTTAACGATAAATTCATTAAACATAAGCTTGTTTTATGATGTCCTGTTTAAAGATTCACTCTCATTGTACTCCGAATTATTAGAGACTGGCTAAAGAAAGGGCCTTGCTCTCTCTCCTTCCTCCCCATCCCCTCCCCCTCCAAAAAAAAAAAAAGCTGGTAAGCTTTAATTCAGCACTTTGAAGAACACCCCCTCCTCTCCCTGAGCAAATAAGGATTTGGTTGCCGAATCACACTGGATAAGTGGTTCATTGAGAATGTTAAAATCTGCATTAATAAATAGGACTGGCCTTCTCGGATTTTCCCCCTTCCTATCAGCTATGAGCGGTAGGGGATCAGCTGCGACTAAAATCCCCAGCTGAACAACCCACATACAACTCAGTGAGCAGACTTAAAACAAGGCCATTTATTGGTGACTGTTATGCAAACAAAGCGTCCAAGTCTTAGAAACAGATGTCAACTGAAGCATATGCTTACTGTAAACTGGAATTTGATTCTCTTTATAAAAACATGCATAAATGGGCCTTCAGAAAGTAGACTGCCTCTTGTCTACCACTGCCTAACTTGATTCAGCCTCAAGCTTTCAAAGAGATGAATAGACTGATATGTGAGGGCAAAAGAATAAAACTTAGAAAAAAATTAAATTGGAATAAATGATAACATGTTGGAGCAGTTCCCAGAAGCAATTTTACAGATTTTTCTCTAAAAACACAAGACAGGAAGTTAAAAGCTTAGTGCAGGTCACCCATGGCATGTCGAGTTATCATTTCCTACCACTTAGGGTGGAAAAGGAACTGCACATTCAGGTGGCAAGTTTAGTAGCGCATACTTTTTACCCTCCTCTCTCTTTTTCTCTCCCTTACCTCTTCTCACATCTTGATGTCTTTTAAATGTCACTTATTTTACATGAGGCAGTTGGTGGAGACATGAGTCAACAGCAATCAGAACCATTATCCCCTGCAGCGAGTCCTGCTCTTAATGCATTGTGACACCTTTGCTGGCCAGCCACCGATTTACCTTTCTGCTGCTTAGGGAATTAAGTGGCATCATGTGAAAATGGTTGTGATATGAACAGCATGGGCATAACTGGTATTAAATTTACGTCTCAGCCTAAGTGAATTTTCCTCACATGTGACTAATCAAAATGAAAGCTCGTGGACCCAGGCTGAGCTGGCCAGCACTTCCCCACCCCTGGGACCGAGGCTATTTTGTTTTATCTCTTTGTACAAGCTGGCAGAAGTTTACAGTGAAGGGGATAATCCAGTGCTGGTGTCTTTATGAAATAACATCCTTACGTGAAGAGGCTTTTAACTGTCTGTCGCTGTCCTCTCAAAAAAAGAGTGTGACAATCTCATTCTGCTGAGCATCCTCCCATGAAAAGAGAAAATAATAGCTGTGGCCGCCATGGCTAGTACTGACCTTACATGATCCGTTATCCACTAAACACTTTAAAAGTCAGTTTTACATACACTGCAGGGGGAAATGAGGGAACTATCACAATCATTTTCACTTTAGTGAATTTGCCATCCATTTGAAGACAGTCACTTGATATCCCAACACATCCAGCCCGTCTCACAGTATAACACAAAAGAAAACACAGTTGATTAAAAGATGCCAAGCGCAGACATCCTGGCACCCTACTATTTAAGACACTTCCTAGGAGCAATGGCAGCGGTGGAATGGCTTTGCATGAACTTCCCTCAAACTTACACATAAGAAAAAGAGCAATCAAAAACTAAGTCCTTCAAATTTTTCGAAGCGCTTGACATTCCTACAGAAATGTTTTACTAACCACTTAGCAGAGATCAGTAGGTGCCAAAGGAAGTGAAGGCAGAGCAATTATCATCCTGCACAGTCAGCCTGATGCTTATTCACAGACAAGAGTGGCTTGTGTTCCGCCATGAACCAACTGTGCATGTTGCTGATAATAGAGCAGAGGTATTGCTAAATTGGTACTGAAATAGCACACCTCGTTTACTTCCAGCAACTTATTTGTGGAAGGCAATGAAGGCTGGAATATTTTCTCATCACTACGAGAATACTCAACTCATTGTTAACGTTAAAATTAGTTTTCTGACATGGTGCATGCTATGCATTTACTTTTCCTTTAATAGGAACTTCCGTGCCTAGAGTAAAACACTAATGGCATTTCCTTCCGCTTGTGGAGAATCCATTGCTTCATTAATAAACCATCTAGAAGCGTGACTGGTAATCAGACTCTTGGCCACTTCACAGTTCTTCACTCTGAAGTTCAAAGTCTTGTTTCCTTCATTTTGGTAATACATTTATTCTTGAACCCTCTGCTCTGAGGCCAGTGCATGGAGTGGAAAAAAAGTGAGGGGGAGAGATGTCTGAGAGCGTGGCAGCAGTATAACATCAAATAGAGTCATTGCTGAATCTTGAGCTACATTTATAAAATTTAATTTTACTGTGTTAGGGGGCTAGGGCAGGGGAAAAAGAGAATAGCCAAATAAATGATTACAATATCCTAAAAGAGTTTATTTACCCACTCATCCCTCAAAAACGTGAGTTTGAATTTTTGAGTTCATACTTTCATTCTGAACTCCATGACCCAACTCTAATAAATCACCTTAGAGGAAATCACAATGGTTCATTCAAAAGAGGAATCCAATTCATAAGGAATGGAAGGAGGATTCTGTTAAGGTACTGTTGGGACCAAATCAATTTAAACCCCAGTCAGCCACTGGACTCCTAGAGCTTATCAACCCAATGTGGAGACCAGAGAATGAAGATTCTCAAGCAAAATGATTGAGGATTGAGGATTGAGGGCAAGGTAGTTAGTTATGGGTAAATAAGGGTGAGTAGCAGAGTCTGCCATTTTCATAGAACATGAACACGGAACACCAGAGAATGCCATTCTTAGAGCTCATGAACAGAAAGTCTGAGAAGAGACAGGAAAGGAGGCTATCGGAAGAAAAACTCAGAAGACAACATACAAGCATTCACATTTACTCATGAGGGAAAGATAAAACATCAGTAAGTAGCAAATGAACTGCTAAGTTACGCATTGGGTAGCATTGTCTGCTTTTACTGTGCAAAAGAAAAATAAGAACACCAAGCAATCCGTCTTTAGAATTTGATTACATACTTCAGGAATGAGACAGAAGTAGTGAATCCAACCCAAGTGTTTGGATAGATTGGCCATGTTCGACAGGCCTGGACCATTAGCTTGCAACTGGAGTGTGGTACCAAGGGTGGTCATGGGTTCTGATGAGGGAGCAGCCATCTCAAGGAATGCTCGGTTGAGTTTACAGAATTATATACATGGCTATGCCTGGATGTCTAGTACAAGATGGGGAACTAACACCATCCCCATCTTCACTGCCTCCTTGTTTACCATTCTGAAACATGAAAGGAAAGGATCAATCTGAAGTGCTGCATCACAGGTCTAACTTTTCCATGCCTAGTTGTTATTAAAACCTTTCTCCAAACCACTGATAAAAGATTATTTGGCGATTTTGTTATTAGGGTTAGTGGGTTTTCTGAGACCCAGCAACCCAGCTACATAAGAAACACAGTTCAGGATCCATACGTGGAATTTCTATCTTCAGTGCAGCTGGACATGACCTGGCTACTCTGGACAGCTCCCCAGAGTGCAGACTGCTGATGAGGAAGTTGGGATTTAATTTGCCTACATTCCCCTACTCCATGAACAGAAGACAGCCTTCTACCCAAGTGCCCCTTCTGCTGAAAATGCACAAGTTGGCCTGTTTTCTTGCCAAATTGTACTTTGGTGTTCGGGGGGAATATTTGCTGACTCCACTTAACCCAGTTAAAACTCTTGGTACACTCAAAGTTATCAATAAGCTCGTGCCACCTCTCCATTAATCCCTCCAGCTGTTCTTAATCACGGAAATCTCACTTCACTGACTTCATAACAACAGTCTTTTCAAAAATGAGACTGGGCTCAATAAATCTTGCAGTTTTAAGTTGTTTTGTATAAGACAATTTTGGTGTAGCAGTTTAATAGATGGAAATTCCTTCCAAGATTGTTTTAGGAATTCTAAATGTCAAATCAAGTCTCAAACACAAATATGAAGCATCAACTCTGAACGCAATCACTGTCCTCTGATTGGTATATGGAATCCAGGGCATTGTAAAATAAAACATAATGCTAAAAAAAGTGGTTTGTTTCCTGCAGGTAACTAAATACTGAAAAGAAAACTCCTTATGAGGGAAGAAGGCTAGTGAACTAGAAGTAGGAAGATAGAATTTAAAAAGAGAAGAAAGAATTACCACTTAGCGTCTACTAAATGCTGGGTACTGTGCTGGGCTTTTTCTTTTTATAAATTTCTCTTTCTTTCTTTCTTTCTTTCTTTTCTTTCTTTCCTTCTTCCTTCCTTCCTTCCTTTCATTTTCTTTCTTTCTTTTCGGCTGTGTTGGGTCTTCGTTGCTGTGTGTGGGCTTTTCTCTAGTTGCGGAGAGCGGGGGCTACTCTTTGTTGCGGTGCATGGGCTTCTCACTGCAGTGGCTTCTCGTTGTGGAGCACAGGCTCTAGGCGCACAGGCTTCAGTGGTAGTGGCTCACGGGCTCTAGAGCTGAGGCTCAGTACTTGTGGCGCACAGGCTTAGTTGTTCTGCGGCATGTGTAATCTTCCCAGATCAGGGCTCAAACCCGTGTCCCCTGCATTGGCAGAGGGATTCTTTACCACTGTGCCACCACAGAAGTCCTGTGCTGGGCTATTTATAAATATTATCACATTTATTAATCAAAATACCTTGCACATTGGGCTTTCTCCCACAGATGAGGAAATTGAGGCTCTATGAGATCAGGTGACTAGTCCAACACCCTCCCTCTTCTCCAAGCCAGGGAATGGATGAGCTGGGATTTGAACCCAACCTAGGCTCTTAGATCCACCTCGTTATAGGACCTCTTCTACAGGGACAGCAAGGCTGAAGTGGGTATGAATAGGATTAGGGAAGCACAACTGACAGGACTTTATGACACTGAATTTGGGGGATGTAGGAAAATGGGCTCAAGGATGACTCAGAGGTTTAGGTCCAGGTGACCGGGGAATTTGTCATCATTAACAGCAACAGGAATGTCAGAATGACAAGCCTATTTTGAGGATCAAACGATGATGGGCTTGTTTTGTACATAGTGAGTCAAAGGTATCAGAGGGAGATTCTGGTGGATCTACTGGAAATATGGAACTGGATTCAGTACCAAGGTTAAGTGTAGGATATACACTTAACACTTAAGGTTAAGTGTAGGATTTACACATCTTAAATTATAATCTCCATAAGGAGATTATAATTTAAGATGTGGGATAAGATTGGCAAAGAGGAGAGAGAGAGAGAGAGAGAGAATAAAACTAAAGAAAGAATTTAGAAGAAGGCTTCCATAGGGAAAAGTTATGTGAACTCAATGAGTTATTTTACTTGTCTGAGCCACTGTTTCACCATTCATAAAATGGGGATAATCAATGGATGAATGGATAAACAAAATGATATATACCTACAACAGAATATTATTCAGCTTTAAAAAGGAGGGAATTCTGACACATGCTACAATATGGATGAACCTTGAAGACATTATGCTAAATGAAATAAGCCAGTCACAAAAAGACAAATTCTATATGATTTGACTTATACAAGGTACCTAGAGTGGATACAGAGAGATAGATACAGAAAGTAGAAGTGTGGTTGCCAGGGGCTGGGGAGATGGGGTAACAGAGTTATTGTTTAATGAACACAGAGTTTCAGTTTTGCAAGATGAAAAGAGTTCTGGAGATGGGTAGTGGTGATGGTTGCACAGCAATGTGAGTGTACTGAAGTGTACAGAACTGTACACTTAAAATGATTACTATGATACATTTTATATTATGGGTGTATTACCACAACTATAAATAAATAACATCTTAAGTGGGAGTAATAATATTTATATCCTAGGGTTGATGTGAGGACAAAAGGAGGTAATATTTGAAAATATGGCAAAACACGTGGCATGTAATTTGTTTTAAATGTCAATAAATATTAGTTTCTTTCTTCGCCTCTCTTACCAAAAGGAAGGAAGAAAAGAAAGAAGGAAAGAAGGAAGAGAGGGAAGGAGAGAAGAAGTCATAAGTGAGAAGAAAACCAGAAAGGTAAAATGTTATGGAAGTCACAAAAAGACACATTTCAGAAAAGGGGCAGGTCAACAACGTGAAATGCTGAAAGATCAAGGAAAATGAAGATTCTGGAATCTGATAATTAAGAATACATCGATAGGGACTTCCCTAGTAGTGCAGTGGTTGGGAACCTGCCTGCCAATGCAGGGGACACGGGTTTGAGCCCTGGTCTGGGAGGATCCCACATGCCGCGGAGCAACTAAGCCCATGAGCCACAACTACTGAGCCTGTGCTCTAGAGCCCGTGAGCCACAACTACTGAGCCCACGTGCCACAACTACTGAGGGCTGTGCGCCTAGGACCCGTGCTCCGCAACAAGAGAAGCCACTGCAATCAGAGGCCCGCGCACTGCAACGAACAGTAGTCCCCGCTCGCCACAACTAGAGGAAGCCCGCAAGCAGCAACGAAGACCCAAGGCAGCCAAAACTAAATAAATGAATTTAAAAAAAAAGAATACACCAATAACTTCTGAAAGAGCTTCATTAGAGTGCTGAAACCAGTAGAAGAGTTTAAGGGAGTAAGAAGTAATCAGCAGTTAAGCTAAGGACACGAGGAATGCAGATTCCTTTTCCAAGAGTTTAGAGAACATAGAGAAGAAAGATGGCAGAGGCTTAAGGGACTGTAGAATAGGGAAAGATTCTCACACACTCTCATTTGCTTTTTTTTTTCTTTCTTCCTTTAAAGGCTGGTAACCCCTGAGCATGTTTGTAAACAGAAGAGAAGAAATCAGTGGAGAGAGAGAGGTAAAAGATGCGAGAGATAGACTAGGAAGGAGAAAAGGATGATGAGCACATGTGGAGGATTTAGCTTAGGAAAGGACCAGGTCACGCCTTACCCAGGATGGCAGAGAAAAAGTGCAGAAGATTGATGGTTGGGTTTTTTTTTTCCCTCGCGGGGGGGGGGGGGGGGGGGGGGGTGGGGGGGGCGGGGGGGGTAAGAAATCATTACACGCCAAGAATGAGAGGCTATTAGCAGGGTAGAGAAACAACAAAGCTGTATAATCAACTCTTAATTATCAGCATTCTGGTTTATCAGCTTCCAATCTTGCTTTCAAGCAAGTTAGCACTTACTCAGCTTAATTACTTGCTTTGTTAGCATTTCAAACTCAATGTAATATAACTTTGTATGCAGCCTGCAGCCCAGTGGGGTAGCATTTTGACACCTGAACACTTAACCACTTCCGTTGTTCTGGGGAAAGATTTACAGTAGGGCACTTGGGTTGAGGTTGGGGGCTTCACAGCAGTCTGAGAGACAAGTAGTTAAGCTTTCCAGGTGTTACTGTGTTTTCATTGTGTGGAGGCATTACTTTGTTCACAGTGATTTCTTAGATCAGATATATCTATTTCTTCACATTTATTCAACTAACATTGATTAAACCCCAGCTACGTGCCAGAGACTGTGCTCTAGGTTTTGGATACTAAGATGGTCCCTGCAATCAAGCCACTGATAGTCTAGTGGTGAGAACAAATGTAAACAGATCACTATAACACAAAGGGGTAAGTGTACAATATCAAAACACAAATGTAAATAACCAAGAATAAATCACAGTGGGTTGTGTTACCATCTTGGATTATCAACTTTTCCTCCCATCTTAAGCAGTTCCCATAATAATGAATTGACTGTATTCTAGTCGACTCATATACAGCAAAGTAGAGAAATGAGGTATCCTGATAAATTCGATAGAAATGTCAAATTTAGTGAGCCCTGTCAGATGAGTGATTCTGTGTAGACTTCTTTTATGGGGAAATTTCAGTTAACTTCTCTTTTGTTTAGTTAACACTTAAGGTTTTGGTGCATAAAAAATAGCAAACATGATTCAAATTTTTCTTCATTCCTCATGAAGGGGGTTTGCTATGAAGATCAATGACTGTGCTGGAATGGTATGAAGTAAAGAGCTCCTAGGTGCTTGGAACCAACCAGGCATTGGATTGTTTCACTCTGTGGGCCTGCTGTCCTGAGGGGTGGGTGTCCTAGAAGGCTGCTCAGTCATGCTGGGCTGTGTACCCCTACCTTTCTCAATTTCTTTGTAACTGATGTTCTCATTTTCTTAGTTAGTGTTTAAATCTTTGCTTCTCTTTCCAGTGACCCCCCCGCCCCCCCCATTGTCTCCTAGTCTCCCTTCATATTCTTTCTTCTTCCTCCTTTCCTTTGTTCTCATTTTGCCAGGCTCCTTTATCTGGCATTCTCCTGAGTTTCTAGGTTTTGCAGCAAGTACCTTGGTTTGTAAAGCCACCACCACCAAATCAGAACTCTTCTTTTCCTTTTGATTAGCAAACCAACCAATCACACTGGGCACGTGTAATCTTTAGGTCTTTGGTTATTTATTTTTTTAACCATTCATTGTCCCCAAGGCTTCTTTCTTTGCCCATAGTGTCAACTTTTAAAAACAAACAAAATCATATATATGGAGGTGCTCTGTCATCTACCAAGAAACACACGATTAATTAGGATCATTATCATTCTTTGTTTCAGCACTGTTCTGGTGTCAAACGTTCCCTTAAGAAAAAATTACTGATAACTGAGGTACTGATTTATTTTGATTAAGTGGTTATGAAATATCTATACGCGAAACAGATACTTTTCAAATAAATAGCTACAAATAGATAAAATTCACTTAACCCTATACAAAACATTTTTATTGTTTAGTCTTTATAAAAAATGACTTACAAGGTACTTGTAGACCTTATGATGCTTCAGAGTTGCAGTATCTCAATTAAAACAAAACTATAAATGTACAAAAGTTTCCAGTAATCCAGAGCTTGGTTGATAGTATGGCAAATAAAGCAATTCTGGGTTTCTGAAATTAGGAAACAGGCACAATGCCCTCTGTGTTCCCAAGCCATATTCTCTGACTGTGTCATGGTGTTCCCTTTGGATGAATATATGCTCTGCTCATGTCAAAGGAGACAAAATTGGAGAAGGTCCGTAAACTCAACGAAAAAGGAGCAAAGCCTAATGATACAAATGGTTGTCTTCTTCTGCAAACGTAAATTCAAGAGGGGATCAGCAAATGTCAAACTGAGAGCAGCAGGAAAAAACCCCCACAAAATTATTTACTATTTTAGGGCTTCCCTGGTGGCGCAGTGGTTGAGAGTCCGCCTGCCGACGCAGGGGACGTGGGTTCGTGCCCCGGTCCGGGAGGATCCCACATGCCGCAGAGCGGCTGCACCCGTGAGCCCAGCGCGGAGCCTGTGCTCCGCAACGGAAGAGGCCACAAGAGTGAGAGGCCCACATACCGCAAAAACAAAATAAACAAAACAACAACAAAAGAAAATTATTTACTGTTTCAGCTACAGACACTAGAAAAGTGGCATTTCAAATCAAAATTGTAAAAAGCTCTACCCACTCCATTTGTGAGCTGCATTCAGTTTGGGGAGGTGGTTCTGAGTGTAGAATGCACTCTTCCCAAGTATGTATTGCTGCCATTCACCAGACCTTCTCGCTAGCCTGCAAGCAGCTATCTCCCCATTATACATCCAAAGAGTAATCAGGGTGAAAAGGACAGTCAGTGTAAGAGGAACTAATTGCCGCTTAAACTACTCTTACTCATTAGGAAGCAAGACTCTTTGGGGGAGTGTGGGGGTGGGGAGGGTCAGGGAGAATGGTATTGAGTTTTCATCATCCTGTCAGGGCAGGTCAAGTTTTAGGTCTAGCAATTGTGGCATGATTTTCTGTAATCGCATTACAGTTAAAAGTATATTAACCACAGTCACTATCACCATCCTATGGTGAGATTAATACTTACAGGAAGGATAGGAAAAGAATCTGAAGTCTGTCCTGCGGTCTGCCTCTGTGTGTCTGGTGAGAGCTGCCTTTTGTCTTAGATTGTGGATCAGTAAAGAACAATTATGAAAATGTAACCTCCTCTTTTCACTGTAGACATGAGAGAAATACATGAAAGAAAGAATTGGAGATGGTTAAGAAGGATTGGGGATTGAAGTTGAAAGGCCCAAACCAGCTGATAATATTTCACAAGCAAATCCGTGAAAACTCAAGTGAAGCATAAGATGTCGCTATACTGGTGGTTCTCAACCAGGGGAGATTTTACCCTCAGGGGACATTTGGCAATGCCTGTAGACAGTTTTGGTTGTCACACTGGGTGGGAGTGGGGTGCTACTGGCAACACGAGTAGAAGCCACTGATGCTGCTAAACATCCTCAATGCACAGGGCAGCCCCACACAACACAGATTTACCGAGGCCAAGAAAGTCGATAGCGTCACTGCTCAGAAAATTTGCCGTAAAGAAGCTAGAAGGAAGGACTTAAGTATTTATATTTCATTTTTACTCTATATTCCTATTACCCACCTGAGGCTTTATTATTAAGATGTTTGAGGTTGTCATGCATGTTCTAGAAAAATACATGGGTGTCACACATAGGGTTGGAGATAAGGGGGGCTAACCGATGATAGGAATGGATAGAGATTTCAAGTGAAATTCTGAAGGGAAAAAGAAAGGGGGATGGTTTTTGACAAGGATACTTGGTATTGAAGCATGACAAGACAGTGAGTTTGATTCATGACTTATTATTGTTTCAAAATAATTTCAATCACGCAGTACACTCTTAAAGAAGACTACAGGGCTTCCCTGGTGGCGCAGTGGTTGAGAGTCCGCCTGCCAATGCAGGGGACGTGGGTTCGTGCCCCGGTCCGGGAAGATCCCACATGCCGCGGAGCGGCTGGGCCCGTGAGCCCTGGCCGCTGAGCCTGCGCATCTGGAGCCTGTGCTCCACAACGAGAGAGGCCACAACAGTGACAGGCCCGCGTACCACACACACAAAAAAAAGACTACAGAGTCAGCTAATCAATACTACAGGGGCATTTTAAAAGCTACCTGTTAGTTTTGAACAAAATGGCAGCATCTATTAACATGGCAAGCGTTCCTTAGCCAGCTATCTGCACCCAGGACTGGGAAGGCCTAGTGGAGTCAACTAAGGTGACGCAGGACCTGGAGAAGATTGATAGGTCAAGAACTTCCTCGACAAAAAGGATGCCATGGTGAGCAGTAGCGGTGGGCTCTGTGTTAGGCATGGAGTACAATCTCTAAGAAACCGTGGAGAGAGGACTGGCTAAAGGTGATGTTAAGAGACAGAAGGGACTGAGGCAGAATTTCTCCAAGTGTGGTTCCTGGATCAGCAGCATCACCTGGAAACTTATTAGAAATGCAAATTCTCACTTCCCACTCCAGACCTCCAAAATCAGAGACTCTGGAAGTGGAGCCAAGCAATCTGTGTTTTAATAAGCTCTCCCCAAACCATATGGAATTGTACATGTATGTCAAAAATGATCACATATCAGCGATTTCTTATAGTTCAACCTAACACATTAAGAACTTCTGTTCATTAAGTCACCATGACAGTGGTAAGAGAAGCTGAAAAGTGACAGAAGATCATTGTAACACATAGCTGACCAAGGATTAGCATCCAGAGTATATAAAAGGAATGCTTTAAAAACCAATAAGAAAAAGACAATCCAATAGAGAAATGGGCTGAAAACATGAATAGGCATTTTACAGTAGAGGAAACATGAAAGCTAAGAATCACTGAAAGGAGCTGATTAGTAAACAGGAAAACCATAATCAGTAGCCATTTTGAACTACCAGACTAGCAAAAACGTAAAAAGTTAGATGGTACCAAGTTTTGGCAAAGACGTAGAGGAACAGAAACTTTCTTCTAGTATTTATAGTAATATAAATTGATAAAACACTTAGGAAAATACTTTGGTAATATCCAGCAAAATTGAGCCAGTAATTCCACTCCTCAGAACCTATAGAGATTCTTGTACACACACACCAGGAGCCAAGTACAAGAATTTCCCTAGTAGCATTGTTAATAACAGCAAAAAAAGAAAAAAAAAATCTAGAAATAACCTAAGTCCATGAATAGTTAAAATAGAAAAATATATTATGGGGCTTCCCTGGTGGCACAGTGGTTGAGAATCTGCCTGCCAATGCAGGGGACACGGGTTCGAGCCCTGGTCTGGGAGGATCCCGCATGCCGCGGAGCAACTAGGTCCGTGAGCCACAACTACTGAGTCTGCGCATCTGGAGCCTGTGCTCCGCGACAAGAGAGGCCGTGATAGTGAGAGGCCTGCGCACCGTGATGAAGAGTGGTCCCCCGCTTGCCACAACTAGAGAAAGCCCTCGCACAGAAACGAAGACCCAACACAGCAAAAATAAATAAATAAATTAATATATTATGGTATGATCATACAGTAGAATACTACACTGCAGTGAAAATGAACCACACCCAATACGGATTTTTTTTTTTTTTTTTTTTTTAAATCTAAGGATGTATGACAGGGAACCCCTTGGTGGTCCAGTGCTTAGGACTCTGGGCTTCCACTGCAGGGGACATGGGTTTGATGCTGTTCAGGGAACTAAGATCCCGTGTGCAGCGTGGTGAAGCCAAAAAAAAACACACACAAAAAACAAACAGTGAATGTACAAAGCAAGTTATAGAAGAATATATGACTCCATCTATATAAAGTTCAAAACAGGCAAAACAAAATGTATTGTTTAGGGATTCATATATATATGGTAAATTACAAAGAAAAACAAGAGAATGATGGCAAAACTTCAAAAGGATGATTGCTTTGGCAGTGGAGGGAGAGGAATGCGCTTGTGGAAGGACACACAGGAGGTGCTGTAAAACATTGGTAACATTCTGTTTCAGGTGGTGGGGACACAGGTATTACTTTTTATTTCTCTTTAAACTAAACATACACATTATATATCCTCTCTTGTATGCATATTTCCCACAAAAAGTAAAGAAGAATAAGAGTGAACCGCAGGTGAGGTAGTAGAACAGTACAGACAACTCTCTGGGGGCATTTTGCTATCAAGGGAGCAGAGGAACAAGATAGCTAGAGGTGCTATAGTCAAGAAAGGTCTTTTCTTCCCTTTTCTTAAGACGAATGATATTGCCACATGCTTTTTGGGTGATGGGAGTTAGTCAGCAGTGAGGGAAGTTTGGTACTGAGGGAATAATTATAGGAGCAAAACTTCTGTACTTATAAACCTTACATCTTTGTACAAGTCATATACAGAGTCTGAAGCCATACTCATCTAGGCATTTCATAAAATGTTCTGAAGTGGGCATTTTAGCTGTGGGAGAGGTGAGACCCTAGAGACCTCTGCATCAGCTTGTGTTCATGGAAAGAGCACCTCCATTTCAGACCACCCCACGCTGGGAGCTCCAGGATCTAACCATTTCCTAATGGCCCTTCCCTTCTAGCTAAAGTCTCCCAACTCTAGTGGGAATTGACACCACATCTTCTAAGAGACTATGCTGACTAATTCCATCATGACTCACTCCCCTACTCATCTCTATCGCTAGCAGAAGATACCCCCATCTAGCTCTCTCCTGAGCACCCTGCTTCCCTTGCAGCCCTCTCAGAAGTTGGAGGTTGCTTCTCTTCTACCGCTTTTGGAATCTTACTTCTTTTCTATAGGTTCTTAACTGAGATCAGATACCAGGAGACAAAAGTAGATCAAAATACAAGGTCAGTTTTATTACTGGCAAAGTTGGACTGGAGAATGTGTTGGGTCCCCCTCCATCCTTCCTGAACTTACACCTTGGGCTCCACCTCCTACCCTGTCTGCAGGACAGGAAGCTTAAAGACACCAGGCCCTGCTTACTTTACTTATCACATGCTGGGGTGTCAGTGGCTCCGGAGGAGCCCTGGACCTTCTCATCAAGCTGAGAGTAGATAGTGCAGTGGAAAAATGTTGCTAAAGAAAAAGTGGCAGAATTTAGTCAAGTTTAGGGTAAAGAATATTTTTTTTATATATCTTTCTTTTTAAACTTTATTTATTTATTTTTGGCTGCGTTGGGTCTTTGTTGCTGTGCACGGGCTTTCTATAGTTGTGGCGAGCGGGGGCTACTCTTCGTTGCGGTGCGCAGCCTTCTCATTGCGGTGGCTTCTCTTGTTGCGGAGCATGCACTTTTTAGGTGCGCGGGCTTCAGTAGCTGTGGCACATGGGTTCAGTAGTTGTGGCTCGAGGGCTCTAGAGCGCAGGCTCAGTAGTTGTGGCACACGGGCTTAGTTGCTCCGCGGCATGTGGGATCTTCCCGGATCAGGGCTCAAAACTGTGTTCCCTGCATTGGCAGGCAGATTCTTAACCACTGTGCCACCAGGGAAGTCCTCGGGTAAAGAATGTTAAAAAGTCCAATATTCTTTCAGTCTTTATTTCTTAGACAACCAATGACTTGATGAAACTGCCTGAAATTCTGCTCAGAACCACTACCTCCTACCTCCCTTATTCAGATTGGACAATTTTGTTCCTTACATTTTATTTTTTCCTTATGTATACTTAAGTTATAAATATAAATCTTTTAACCTCTTTCCAAAGATCAAACTTGTATTTCTAACTGTCTGAGAAACAGTTCCATCTGGATGTATCTCTGAAGCTTCAATACAAATTATTTAAATTCAAACTCTTCTCCTAAATTTGCATGCCTTGCCTAATTCTTTCTATCTCCATATTTTTCCTCATCCTCTTCGACTTTGAGTCAATTTGATGGGTGAGTGATTTGATCCCCTTTAGGGGACAAGAACATTTACACTTCTTTTGTGGCAACTCTCACATGTGTCTTCTCTTTATTCCTGTAGCCAGTGTTCTCACCTAGGCCCTCATATTGCAGCAGTTTCCTAATTTGACATATGGACCCCAAATCTAATTGAAGCTCTGATCTTTGACTAATTAATTAATGAATTCAACAAATTTGTACTGGGTATGTGCATGTAATACAGGACTAGATACTGAAGGGGACAGAAAGATGAACACAACCCCCTTTTCAGCCTCAGGACGCTTATAGGGCATATAAGAAACATAACTAAATCACAGTAATACGATGAGGACAGGGACACTAATGGACAAATGCCTTCCAAGTCTAATAAACCATTCAGGAAGTTCAGGAGAGGTAAGGTTGTCATTGCTTGGTTCAAGGACAATGAATTGATAAATTAAAATCAAACTCATTGCCCTACCCCTGGCACCTAGGAGCACTACCTATCACCTGAAGGTGATGAATACACATTTGTTATATAAATGAGTGAAAAGATCACAAACAAGATACTTTGAGGAATCAACAGAGTTTGAACAGCTAAAGAGGGTGAATGATAAGATGTTATAGGTGAGCAAAAACTCTTGAATATAGGCATAGGGGAATGACTAACATGGATGCCTCAGAAGAAAGACCAAGCTAATGGTCATGTCATGTCAGCAGGAAGGAGAAGAAAGGCTCACTGAAGGGAAAGCTCATGAAAATGGACTTGAGTGGAGAGAGACTGAGGCCTTTAGAAAGTTGTTGCCCTCTTGACGTCTACATTGAAATGTCCAGAGTCAAGATGCGAAACAAGATGGCACAGAAGGGGAACTTCAGAGATAAACAGATTTACTTATTTATTTAAAGATGGTAGTTGAATGTCTGTTGAGTCAATGATGTGGAAACTATGGACCAAGTCCTGGGGAATCTCCACAGCTATTATCCAACTTCTGAAGCATAAAAACATATCTTCTAAGGTAGAGAAATCAGCAGACACATGAATGAAACACATGATCCTGGACTGGATCCTGGAACTACACCTCCTCCTCATCCAGCCCCACCACACACACACACACACACACACACACACACACACACACACACACACACAAAAGCGATGAAGAACTTTATTGGGGTAATTGGTGAAATTTGAGTATAGACCATGGATTGGATAACAGCATTATATCAATGTTAAATTTCCTGATTTTGTAGCTATACCTTGGCTATTTTGGAAAATGTTCTTATTCTTAGTAAATGCAAACTGAAATATTTAAAGGGTCAGGATAGCTGCCACTCACTCTCAAGTTTTTTGGAAAAAAAATTAATACATAACTATTTACATCTTATGTAATTTATATCACTCTACCTCTCTAGAGAATGATAAAGTAAATGGGGTAAAATATTAACAATTGGTAAATCTAGGTAAATGATATATGGTAATCCTTTGAACTATTCTTGAAATTTTTCTGTAGATTTAAATTGCAATAAAATAAAAAGTTATTTCCCCCAATCAAAAACCAAAAAACAAGAAAGAATACCTTTCTTTCAAATTTTAATGGCTTGAGTTTTGAATTGCATGTCCAATTTTGGAAGTGCAGGAGGAAAATATAGCTTAACAGTAACTGATATGGCTGAGACATACTTTCCATTGATAGTAAGTACAGTATAAATCCGTACGATACAGTTGCCAGAGAAGCTAGAAGATCTTCAGATCCAATAGCATATAATGGCAATAAGGGAGGAGATGGCCTTAATTCAGCAATAGGAGTACTAAGTGTCATTCTGGGTATCATAATTATTTTTAAGGCAGACATTGAAAACTGGAGCAGAGCAGCAGAAGAGAGAACAAGAGTAGGAAAGGGGCTAACAAAATTTCCAGATAAAGAATAGAGTTGATTGAGTCTGGAGAGGAGAAGGCTCATGAAGACGTAAGAATGAAACACAGAAGTTGTCTTCAAACATTAGAAGTGCTGTAGTGAAAAAAAGGGCATCTGTTTGTCTCAGATCAAATTGAGAACAAGCTTTCTCAATAATTGGAGCTGTCCCAAATCACAAGGGTTTGCCTTAGGAACCATGAGGTTCCTATCATTGGAAGTATTCACAAAAAGCTAGAACAACAACTCATCTAAGACACTGAATAGCTTCAGCAAGTTTTGGGGGGTTGGAATAGATCATCTTTAAATTCCTTTCTAACCTTGAAAACCTATACTGCTTAACTGACAGTTCTGAAAGTCCTTGGGAAAGTAAAAAGTTATGTAACAGAAGATGTAATGGAAAATCCCGAACGGACTTTTTGGCCCATATATATATATATATATATATATATATATATATATATATATATATATATATATACACACACACCCCACACACACATATTATAAAGATAGATAGATAGATAGGCAAGCTATTTTTTAGGCAAAGGCACAATCTGACCGTCTATGAAAAAGTACAATGACATGATTTTAAGGTGATTCCCTGGGCCCAGCAGGGAGTACTGCTGTCATTGGAGGTAGCAGTTGACACATTTGCCCATGTTTATTTTATCACCTTCTGAAACATAAAGAGACTTGGGATGTGTCTCATAAGCAGAAAACACTGTTTATCACCTGTTCACTTCAAAATATCCAGAACCTAACTCTAAGGCTACCACTGGGCAAGTTAAACGTTAGCCGCCTCAGTCTCCCCTGTTGGAATACTTTAAAGTTTAAGATTGTTCTTTCCTAGAAAAGAAACAGAAAGCCCAATTAATTACTGGAACCAGCACCGTCACACTATAATGGAGATTCCATCGCACTGAAAGCAGAGCTGCCGTCCTTAGAGTGTTCTTACAGCAATACAAAGGCTTAAAGTCTTGCTCACAACCAGTTACCGAAAGAAAAAAAAATAAAATACAGTAAAATAAAATGTGTTGTTCTTCTGTACTAAATCATTCTGAACCTAATGCTACTCTGTAAATTAACCATCTAACTTTCATTATGAACCACCTCATGGCAGAAATAAGAGAAATCAATCTGCTCTACTCTAGTTATTGAATGGTATAAAGATGATATAACAAGTAACACATACAAATAAAAATAATGGTTTAATAAAACTAGTTTTACTATTATAGACTGGAAGAGTAAAAAAGCCAAGTCTTCCTATATGCCACAACTAAAAAGATTATTTCTGTTCAATACATGTATTTTTTAAAAAAAATCTATTGCCAAAAGCATAACAATGATTCCATATATCACTAGTAGCTTTCAAAATACATTGTCCAGATCTTAAAGGAAAAATCTAAGCATTCCCATCAGCTATAGTTTGACCTTAATGTTTCTATGAACTTTGGGAGAAGGGTAAGAGGCACATATAAAAAAACTTAGTAGCTCACTGAAATGACTGAAAATTAAAATGTGGGTAAGACATTATTTCTTTTTCTTATATTGCCATTTTCACTGGCTATGTTCCATAGCAGCAGTCCTCAAAGTGTGATCCAGGGTCCTGAACATCCCCAAGACCCTTCTGGGGGTTCATAAGGTCCAAGTTATGTTAATAGTAATAATAATAATAATAATTTTTGTCCTTTTCACTCTCATTTTCTTACGAGATTACGTGACGTATGATATTGTAACACACTGATTGTAGAAGCAGGAGAATCTAGCTATCTTCTATTAAGACAAACATTAGGATGATAACTGGACTTACAGTGGCGATCATTTCACAAAATATATAAATATCAAATCATTATGTTGTACACCTGAAATTAAAATAATGTTGAACGTCAATTTTACCTCAGTTAAAAAAAAATAGAAAAAAAAGACAAACAATAAATGTGTTCACAAACATTACACTATTCTTTTTTCTAAAATGTTTTATTGTTGTTTTGGAAAACCTACTCATTTTTCACAAAATTATGTTATGTTAATATAGAAAAGATTTAAGATATAATGGGTTTATTTTTTAAATGATTTGTAAGTAAACATTTTTAAATTTCTCAATTTTAATTTCATAGTTTTAATATAAATATTGAGAGATTTAACTCACATAAACGAAAGGTCTTTGAGTCCTCAATAAGTTTTAAAAGTGCAAAGGGGTCCTGATCAAAAATTTTGAGAACCACTGTTCTATAGTGATATGGTAAGATACAGCAATGTGTATTATTCTTCTGATTATTGCTAAGAAAATAGAAGTAAATAATTTATATTGAACTAACTCTATGGATGGGTATTTGTGGTAAAATATCATCTTAGTTATTATCACGTTTTCCCATGTAAGCGATACAATAAAGATCTGACATACTGTCATTAACAAATAGCATACAAGAAGGGGAAAAAAGAAACGCTGCCATCTTTAGAAATCAACACTATAAAGCATTATAAAGAAAATGGAGCCTTATTATTTCATTCTCAATTTATTTATTTATTTTCCACCTACTTTCAAAAGAATTTGTTACAATTTACAACAAAAGATGAAAGTGCAAAATTTAGTAGGGGGAGAGGGGAGGAGAGAATGAAATGGGGGCAAACTATATTAAGAAGCCCTGTCTGAGGAAAGCCACAGCAATTAAGCATGAGTACTTAGCTCCATGTGCACTAACAGTCAAAGTCAAGAGTAAAACGGCATGAATGAAATGGCTCCCACTGTCTAAAAGGAAACAGACTAGCACTTTAGAAGGCATAATCTTTCTTAGGAACCTGAACTCTGAAGACACTTAAAGTAATCTGTCATGAGACTCTTCACTAAGAGTGATGAGGAGAATAAAAGCAATAGTAACCTTGTCGAAGGAGTTTCACAAGTTATCTTATTTTACAATTGAGGAAATGAAGTCTAACAGAGGGTAAACAGACTGCCCAAGGTCATACAGCTGTAAGTCTCAAAGCTAAAATGTGAATTAAAGTCTGCCTGACTTTGAAGTATGTGTCTTAAACACTTTGCTAATCTGTCAACGTCTTCACGTTAAATCACACTTTTCTAAAGAAATTTTTCAGCATGCAGCTGTGCAGAGGCAGCTCTAATATACAGTCAACTAGGCCATCACTTAGGGCAGTGGTTATCTACTCTAGCGTATCCAATGAGCCCTTTTTATAACTATCTTGTATTTCCTTTGATCTCCTGAAATGAAACTCATAAGTAATATCACCTACGTAGGAAGATATATTTTTAATGCCCTAAATAGGACACCAGGACAAAAAAATTCATAATAAATAATATGTATATTAATACGTAAATACTCAGGCAGGATAGCACTAGAAGACATATGGAAGCAGTCAGACGCTTGTTCTTAAGTGTAGAATCACCTTGAATACAGCAACAGCAATTACAGAATGATGTAGGTGTTCTGTCTTGGAGGCTCAGTTACAAGCGGCTTTTGCTGTCAACTGACATGATTTTCTGGAATAGTAAAGTTCAGAAACAAAACAAAATGTAGTCTTTCTTTGATTTACAAGAAGCTACATTTCTGAAAAATGCAGAAAAAATTTGTACCAAAAATCATTTGTGCTTATATGGAAAATGGAGCTGCGTTCTCAGCTCAGATTTTTTTACTACACAAATGTTAGTTAAAATGTTAATGGTAATGGGAGACAGGGTACTGGTATCCTTTGATTCCCCATCCCTGGCCAGGAGCTTCTCCCAGTAATGTGATAGTTAAAAAAATATCCTACAAATTAAAAAAATGTAATCTTTAAGAACCACTGGCCTTGAACCTTGTAACAAGCATGGCCATGAGTTACAACATCATAAATACCCTCCCGCAGCCTAACATGATAAAGGAGAACACATTAATTGTAAAAATAAAAAATGGATTACTTTGGTAGAATGGAACTTGCTACATGAAGGCTTCTGGGAGCCTCACCAATCCTAGAGCTACCTCTGATTGTGCATAATAACTCAATAGGGGTAAACCTTGGATAATCACAGGGAACAAAAGATACTATCCCTTATGTGCATATGCATTTATGGACTCCAGTACACACACTCCATCAGGGGTACAGAGTGGTGTGCCAGGGCTATGCAGCATCACAGAATCAAACAGTGTATGCGAGAATCAAATTTAACCAAAGATTGGGGGATGAGGCACCATTAGCTTATATAAAAACAGAGTATGGAGAAGAATGTAACATGTGAATTTCAAAACTAGAACCTAACATCTTAAAGAAATGTTGAGTTTGCTGTGCTATTTTGGACTCCGACTCTAAAGGGTACAAGTTCATTTTCTTTCTTTGGTTAATAGAAATGCTTGAGAATCCACCACTGTCAGTCATTCTCTGTTACTGAGATAATATTTTTTGTCCTAAGAATGTACAAAGTAGTAAGCATGTAGCTGGCAAAGACAGATTCTGAACAACAGAATTGCCTTGCTTTCGTGTTTTAACGAAGTGGTGACCTACCTTCAGAAGTGGCCTCAGGAAAACCTGTAGTCAGAGGCATGACTTGTTCAGAAAAAGCTCCATGTTCATCTATTCATGCACTTAAAGACTTAGTTTAATTCCAAACTTACGCAACATAAAACATGGAAAGCCCAACCTTGGCCAGAAATATCTTGATGGCACATGTAACCAAATTTCTGACCTGCTAGATCCTTTCGTGGGGAGGAAAGGGAGGTCATTTTGGTCTGGACTTCAGATTCATGGTATTCTTGAGGAGCCTCAATGTTAAGATTTAAAGCTCTCTCCAAATGAGTTAGGTGAGACCTGTGGTCATTATATTTTGGATGTGCAAATTTAAATCCCTGATTTGTTATAGGTGAACACGCAAAATAAATTGATAATTTCTGCAACCCTGTTTTGGCATTTCTTCAGTTCTTTAATGTACTAGAAGGCTCAAGTGTAAAAGGGGTCTGGAACTTCCTCTAAAACTCCATTCTGAGAGAGGATGGCCTTCACATGGTTCTCACACAAATTGGATTTTGGGTGGGACTACACCCTCATCAGTACCTTAGAACAAATTGGAAATTACCTATATCCTCAGATATCTGAAAGAGTTAACTTGTTAAACACATTAATATTACCCATCTGGATGTCCAAATGTCTCGCCAAAAATGAATCATTTTAGTTTTGTGGTTCTTTCTGACAACAGCTAGCCAAAGTTTTAGTTGCTTCTTGAGAGCATTTGTGGCATTAGTATATAAGAGGATGCTTACCCTCCCACTTGCTGTGACAGAAAAGTATTTATCCAGTGCATTTGAATGCTATCAAATTTGTTATATCACTTAAAATAGGAACTTTTCTCTCAGAAGGTCAGTTCTGCCCATGCTGATTCTTGTCATAATTTTTTTTCTTATTTTCGAGGTAATGGTGAGGGGATGGGAAGAGTGTTAGTGGCAAAAAACAAAACAAAACATAACAAAACAAAAAAGGGCTTCCCTGGTGGCTCAGTGGTTGAGAGTCCACCTGCCGATGCAGGAGACGCGGGTTCGTGCCCCGGTCCGGGAAGATCCCACGTGCCGCAGAGCAGCTGGGCCCGTGAGCCACGGCCGCTGAGCCTGTGCGTCCGGAGCCTGTGCTCCGCAACGGGAGAGGCCACGACAGTGGGAGTCCTGCGTACCACACACACACAAAAAAACCAAAAAACCAACCAACCAACCAAACAAACAAAAAGTCTTTTCTGGAGGCCTTCCTTAGTGTTATAATTAGAGGGCATAATGAGCTTAGTGAAACTCAGAGTGACTGTCATGTGGAATGGAGAAGGGAGAACCCAGCCTACCTAGGTTTCAACAGGTATTTGTGTTTCTGTAATTTGTTTCACTGCAGCAATGCAGCTTGTGGGTAACAAATGCCCCAGAATTAACATTTATTATCCATTCTTACTATTAAGCACAGGCCTTCTAGAGACACCTGAAGAGGAACAATTGCTTTTGGTTAATTGTTTTTTTTCAGAAAAAAATTCTTATGTCTCAGAGTCCACATTCATTATCCATTCTTATTTAAGCCCCGGTCTTCCAAACATATGTTTAGAAGTACCATTATTTTTGTACAACTTCTTTTGTTTTAAAGAAAAAACTAGTAATTCCTTTTGAGAAAAATTTCTCATAGGACAGAAATTAATTATCTTATGAATTAATGAATAATTTAGTAAAACACATCACCTCTTCCATCACAGCCTCACTTAAAGATAAACAAAATATTTCAAATAAATAACATTCCCTTATTTTCTTCAAGCAAAATCCACTTGTAGGCAACTTGAAATAGTTTTTATAATTATACTTCTCTAATGCTTTAGAAAGAACTCATTTCATAAAACATAATCTTCAGTGTTCTCATAGTGCTGTAATCTCTTTTTTGCTCGTTATAGATTATTTCCTCCGTAATATCACTTAAAAGAAACTAATGTTTAGCCTGCCCCACTCCCCTCACCCACATGAATCAACAAAACTGAAATGGAAAGCCTTCTGACCTATTTTTAATTTCATGTCTCTTTTAGTTAGCACACACACAAAATTGTACCAGAAGAGGCTCATGACTGCTACATGATAAGGTGGGCTGGCTTCTCCAGATTCCAAGACCATTAAATTAAATATAAAAAGATAAAGGTTATTGCAGACTTTATCATGAAAATTGTAATATAATCAAGTTGAACAAGCTTGGTAAGCATAGCCTCTCTCCCCTCCCTCCCTTGTTTCCTCTTGCCCTAATTGGATAGCGCTGATCTTACATCCCATTGCATGCAAAACTGGAGAAGACTCTTGTGCTCTTTGCTTTAAACAGTCTTCTAGAGTGGCCTTGCCTGAACAATTATATTCTCATTTGGGTATAGATAATGCAAGACTTATTTAGCAGATAAGTTCAGATTGTTGAAAAGCACCTGTAATGTGTCATTTTCACTTAATTAAAAGGACAACACCTTATTGTTTATATAATCAGCCTGGAAATGGGTAAAATCAGGGGGGAAAAAAGATTAGTGCATGGTCCAATGACATTGTGCCTCCAGCAAGAAACTGCCTCATGTCAACCAGCCAAACAAAGCATCCAGCTTTTGAAAATAATGAGGGGAAAACGATCAGCATAATTTATTACTATTATTAAGAGAACACCACCATTTTAAAGCATTTAATTATTTGAAAACCATCTAAAACTATGGGTTTGGGAGATTACCATTTGTCAAATACAATTGTGTCAATGTATGATAAAAAATGTGTTTATTAAGAAGAACCAAAATTAAGTACAAAGTCTCTAAGGACATTTTAGTTTCTGAAAGAATTTCAAGTTTATATGAAAGTAATCTTTTTGACACCTAAAATTTCATTTTTCTCCACCCTTCCAACTAAGTATATTTTAAATTCAGCAACTGTGCTCCTCAAAATCCATTCTAAGAATATCATTGAACATGGGAATCAATACGTACAAATAAGGAAGTTCACCACAGCATCATTTATAATAGTAAAAAATGGGAAATAATCTAAATAGCTAAAACCAAGGGATTAGTTAAACAAATTATGGTACCCATACATAATGGAATACTCTGCAACCATTAAGAATGGCTTCTAGAAATATTTATTGGCATTGAGAAATATTCACGAGATACGGAAAAAGGAAGTTTAAAACTGTAGTATATAACCCCATGGACATGCACAGAAAAAAGGTCTAGAAGGGTATACGTTAATAGTTAACAGTTAATATTTGACTCCTGGGGTTAACAGTGGTTTTATTCTTCTTTAAGATTACCTGCATTTTCTAATTTTTTCTACAATAAACATGTATTGAGTTATGTAAAAAATCTTAAAGAAAGCAATATGAATCAATTTGCCTTCATGTAAAGATTCATGAATTATAGAGTTCTAAACTTAAATACTCTTTAAAATCACATAAAGTTTTTTCCCCCCAACTGGAATTGGAGATGTAATCTGATGTTTGAGATTTACCTCAGAAATTTATATTAATCATATCTGAGATGTTCAGGCTAAGATCATAAAATATTCAATAGACATTTCATTTATAAGCAACATGGCGCTAGTTTTCTCTGGTAATTTATGACATCCACAAACAGGTACTTAAATTCATTGTAATTTGTAGCTGAACTGTTTGTCCAGAAATACGTGGCCAAAACAAGAAATTTTGATTCGAAGAAAGACTCTAATACTTTTCATAAATGGGTTTGGTAATGCTAGAACCAAAGAATAGCCCTAGTCCTTGAAAAATGGGTTTTCGTTTCATTCTTTCACTTGACAAATTTTGATTGACTCCTACTATGTCAAGTTTGTTCTAGGCACTTGGATAAGAGCTTTTCAATTCTTGTTTTAGATCAGTCTTTAAAACAAATAAAAATAACTCCAAATAATTGCTGTTTTCCTATAATATCTATAACCCCAAAAGATTAATGTATACAAAAGAGGGATAAAATTTTTCTTTAATCTTGGTTACCTGTCACTAATACATTCTCTTCCTCCTAGCAATGTAATCTAAGCCACTCCTTTTCTGCATACCTTCTGCATGACTCCTCTTTTATATAACCCTTCAAATCTGGATTATAACAGAAATAGGCTCTAAAGAGCTGAATTCTAGTCCAGACTCTGCTACAAATATTCTGGGTGATCAAAGACAAGTTCCTTTACTCCTCTGAGTCCAAGGTTCCCATTAACAAGATAAAATTATCCCTAATGCTCCTTCCAATTCTAAAAGTCTGAGATTCTCTTTTAGTTGATTTTTTAAATTTATTTTTTATTATTTATTTTTTTTTTTAGTGAGCTGATTTTTATAGCAAATGGCATTTCTGCTTACTGTTCCTTACTGTTGTGACTTTCTTATGACTTACCTGGTTGAAATGACAATGAATAGTACTTAGTCAGCCAACAGCACTTGTCTCACACCCACCCTGTGAAGAGGAGCTCTCTGGGCCAGTTGAAGAAGATGTAAAAGGCAGAGGAGATGCTCCTTACTTTAAAGGAGCTCACTAGCTAGCTGAAGTGATAAATAATATATCCAAGAGATGACTAAAGGACTATGATGAGGCAAGGATCAACATGCCCAAGATTGTACATTAGAAACTAACCAATATGTCCTGTCGGAATATCCCAAGTGACCAGATTGGACCAAAATGTGCACTGAATATGCTTAAAGAGAAGGTTGAGTACAGGTAACAGAAATGGTTTGGCAGAAAGGGACTGAGGTATTTTGAGTATTTTCTCCATTAATAAGAAGGGAAGCCAGGCAACCAGCCAGATGGCAAAGAAGGAGAAGCATATGGCCTGGATAATCCACACTTTGGATGATCAGACCCTGAATAACTGAGGGCAGGCTGTGTTTCACTAGGGAGCCAGTAGATGTCAATTGTCCAGCACTGCTTTGCACGGATCCCCATTGTCTAGTCTTTACTTTGGAGACAGGGATTAACTTCTTTCCATCATCACTCTCATACCCACTTCCCCAGACGCCTTTTCTCCTAAGGGATATAAGTTGGTTGTTTTGCACTAAGCCTGTGTGCACGTGTATGCATGCATGCAAGTATACGTGTGTATTATTTTGGGAGGCGGTGAGATGCACTACTACTGACTTTAACCTTCAGGTAGTGAATTCAGACTAGTGAATTCAAAGCCTAGTCAACCATAGAGGCATAATCTAATCAAGCCTGGGCAGTGGACGGCCCAAAGGGGTTGTCATCCCTGGTTATTTCTCACAACCCCAAAGAGAGTCGGCCGCCTCTGTTCCCTCGGGGACAGTGGGCAGCCCAGCAAGCCAGGGAATACGCTAGGTACAGCTCACCAGGAACAAGGAGCAGAGCAAATGATCACGTTTTTACAGTTCTTATAAACTCGGCCTCTGAGAAGGGAGGAGCAAATCCTCTTCTTTATAAGAATGCAAATAAAGAGATTGCTAAAATAGTGTCAACTGCTTAGATCACCTGGCATTAAATCCACACTAAGTCATAACTACAAAGTCAGAAGAGATCATTTGTCATGGTGAAAGCAAAAACTATTTTTCTCCAGCCTAAGGGTAAGTTATTTTCTTTGGACGTTATGGCTTTTAAATCTCAGCCATAAAACCCAAACTAAAGTGAATGATGAGGCAGGATTAAAATAATTACTTCACCAGTCAAAAACATAGCCATAAATCATGCACTGCACATATACTATACTAAAAAGCTTTCTTCAAATGTCATTTTTCCTATCAGAGTAATCCTACCACTTAGTACAAGACTTACTTATGAAAGAAAAACATCTAGTGTGATTTACAATACTACTGTGAGCAAATTATTTTCCCAGAAAGCTCATTAAACTCTCTTTACCTCTTAATGGTTTCATTAACATTCAAGAAGTACAGAGGGATTTTAAACCAAATAGTAAATTGAATATGCTTTAAAATCTTTTAAATTATAAGAAAGTTGGGAAGATGATGGGAAAATGATGCTTAATCATGTCACCTTAACACATCTCCATGCTCCCTAACGCCTTCTGCACATTCTACTGTCATGGTTGCTGACTTTTCTCATGTGCATGCTTTTCCATTTTACATTATTGCAATCATATATGGCACTTTAAAAAAACATGTAACTTTAAAACGTAAGTATTTCTTCATGTTGCCACAGGTCTTCACTATTATGCTTTTTGATGGCTGCGTATTCTAATTCTAACAAAAGGATGCACCAATAACTCAGTCACCCATTCCTCTGCTCTCAGGAAACTAGACAGCTCCCAAATTTTCACTATTACAAATGATTCTGCGATTAACAAAGATCTGCATAAAGTTTATTAGTAACTTTATGAGCACAGTTTTTTTCTTCTTTAGGACTTTTTACTTAGGCTAAATTTCCAGAAATATTAATTGTATAAACATTTTTATAACTCTGGATGTATTTGCCAAATGCTTTTCAAAGGGACTGTATCAATTTATATCAGCATCAGCAATGCAATAATTTATCAGTTACACTGCACTGTAAATTGTACTTTTTAATGATTAATAAACATTTTTCTATATGTTTGCTTAACAAACATATGGTGTTTTAATACATCGCCTGGTCACATCCTTTAGCTATCTATCTGTTGGGGTCTTAATAGTTAGTTATATGAATTTTTTATGTAACATATTGTTTATGTTTATTGTCTGAATTTTTTTTTATAACGTTTTCCAAACTTATTTCCCCACAAGGTTTTTCTTGCACAAAAAGCTTTACAGGGCTTCCCTGGTGGCGCAGTGGTTGAGAGTCCACCTGCCGATGCAGGGGACATGGGTTCGTGCCCCAGTCCAGGAAGATCCCACATGCCACAGAGCGGCTGGGCCCATGAGCCATGGATGCTGAGCCTGCACGTCGGGGCCTGTGCTCCGCAACGGGAGAGGCCACAACAGTGAGAGGCCCGCGTACCGAAAAAAAATAAACAAAAACAAAACAAAACAAAACAAAAAGCTTTACATTTTTATACACTTAGAACTTATGGATCTTTTCTTTTATGATTTCTACTGTTTCTTATAACCACACAAATATTCAAAATACTAAGTTCTTTGTTTCTCTGTAGTTCTATGAACACTATTTAACTTGTTTAACACATTTGTACATTTTTTTAGCATATGGTATTAGGTATGGATTAAAAAATTATTTTTGCTAAATTTGTAACCAGTTATTTGAATACTGTTTATCAAGTAGTATTTCATATTGCTACAGTTTTATAGTTAAAATAAATAGGAATTACTTTTTAGATAATTAGGAATTATTCTTAATTACCTCCTAAATTATTTTAGGAAAAGTAGGAATTATGTTAACTACAAAACTGGAATAAACTTGGAATAAAATAGTTAAAATGAATAAAACTGAAATTTAACTAGGAATAAAAATAAGGCTTTTAAAAGTTCTCTACAAAACCTAGGTATAAAGAAACATAATTTGGAAATACAGCATTTCTTATTTATATATCAAGTGCAAAGTTATGATGTTATGAATTAAATTACATCCCCCAGACCAAAAAAAAAAAAAAGAGATATGTTTAAGCCCTAACTCCTGATACTTCAGAATGTGACCTTATTTGGAAATAGAGTCATTGAAGATGTAATTAGTTAGGTTAATATAAGCATACTGGAATAAGTTGGGTCTGTAATCCAATATGACTGGTCACATGAAGAGAGAGACACAAAGAGAACATTATGTGAGGACAGGCAGAGTTTGGAGTTATGCAGCTAAGCATAACCAAGGACATCAGAGACTGCTAGCAAATCAGCAGAAGCTAGGAAGAGGCAAGGAGGCATTCCCCGATAGCTTTTAGGTGTCTGCTGACACCTTGATTTGGGACTTCTAGCCTCCAGAACTGTGAGACAATACATTTCTGTTGTTTCAAGCAATCCAGTTTGTGATACTTGTTACAGGAGCTCCAGGAAATGAATACAAGTGGCAACAACTATAAAAAAATAAGACCAAATTATTGACTGCTAATGAAAAAAGTTGTGTTTCTTGCTCTGGTAGACACTGTAGATTGGCGAATCCCATTCACAGCCTCCTCTTTCCTTACATTCTTCCGCCGGAATAATTTTTCAGCCTTCCCCACAGTTCATGGTGGTCGTGTGGCCCTTCTGTCTAAGAGGTATAAATGGAAGATTCTGGGGAAGGACTTTCCTTCCTGATAGAATTACAAAGCCTCACAAGGAGAAGGCCATGACTGAAGGAACAGTTGCCCTTTTGACACTGAGAATGAAAGCCATGTAATAAGGACAGTGGAGCAGGAAGACAGATGAAGCCTGTGTCATTAGATACATCTCTAACCTGTTTAAATTATTACTTGTTGGGTTTTCTGTCATTACAACCAAATACTGGGAAAAAGAGAAATCAAACTTATTGTCTTTTCAGTTTTATAAGTGGTCATAGAAAACTTCACACCAAACATCAAGCAGTGTCTCCACCCATCTTCTAACAGAGGATTTCTACCTAGCAGACTCCTGCTCTCCCTCCAAGCTCTGGTTCAGGTGTTTCCTCTTTTATGAAGCTTTCTCTGTCTCCTCAAACACACTTCCATACACTTTTCTGCTTTCTCCATTAATATCATTTACACACCTATAATTTTAACCCTAATCACATCATATTGCAATTATCTAGACTTCTTTCTCCTGACTAGGAGTTCCCTGTGCACAGAGCCCCTATTTTTTTTTTTTTTTTTATCTTAGTACTACCAGCATGTAGGATTGAACCCGGAACTCACTAGATACTCGCTAAATGATTGTTGAATGAACAAAGGAATGAGAAAAATCATTGAACCTCAAGGACAGGAAAACTGAAAGGAAAGGAGGTCCAAGAGCACCAAGAGTGTGCCAGGCTTTTAATCATCACACCTTTTTTTCCCACATACTGAAAGGAAAACCTGACAGACATACCCCCAGAATCTTTAAAAATGTCATCTCACTTATAATAACATTTTGATTTAGTGGCTACATGTGTGTATATAATTTTTATTTCATTGACTATTTACTCTGTGCTAGGCATTGTGCTAAAAGTCTTACATTAATTATCTCACTGAAACCTTCTGAGGCAGTGGTGGCTTTTTTTTTTTTTTTTTCAGTACGTGGCCCTCTCACTATTGTGGCCTCTCCCGTTGCGGAGCACAGGCTCCGGACACGCAGGCTCAGTGGTCATGGCTCACGGGCCTAGCCGCTCCGTGGCATGTGGGATCTTCCCGGACTGGGGCACGAACCCGTGTCCCCTGCATCAGCAGGCGGACTCTCAACCACTGCGCCATCAGAGAAGCCCTAGATGACTTTTTATAAACAAAGGGTTTATATAGTCACAATTTAGTTAGAAGCGGATGAATAAAGTACTTGCTGGAACGCTGTATTTACCTAGCTGGCCCTATTTTTTTTCACTTAGATCGTATATTTACTGGGGGTGGTCTAGGGGAGCAGGCTGATGGAGATTGCTGTGGTGGGGGAAGACATGAAAACAACCCTAACTCCACCTTGAAGATATCACTACTTGCAAAGGTAGTATTACTTTGATTACTGCTTTTCACAGATGTGAAAGCTGAGACCTAGGAAGCTTAAGGAACACACCCAAGCTTAGTAAATGATGGTGTGGGAGTGGACCCAGGTGATCTGCCTCAGAGCCCTGCTTTGAACTCCTATACATACTGTCTCAAGCAGGTTGACTCCAAACTCTCACAAGTGAAGCTGAAAGATCTGCTTCTAACAAAGGGGCCGAACGTGACCAAAGCAGTGCCATATACAAAGTACAGTTGTGAAGAGCCTCTTAAAACCTAGTGACATGTAACATGATTCCAAGCTTGCTATGTCTGGTCTTTATAAGCATATTTTTTAATTTTTACTTTTTTATACAATTTTTAAAGGTTACTTTCCATTTATACTTATTACAAAATATTGGCTATATTCCCCATGTTGTACAATACATCCTTGAGCCTATCTTACACCCAGCAGTTTGTACCTACCACTCTCCCACCCTTATATTGGCCCTGCAACTGGTAACCACTAGTTTGTTCTCTGTATCTGTGAGTTTGCTTCTCATTTGTTATATTCACTAGTTTGTTGTATTTTTAGGATTCCACATATAAGTGATATCATACAGTATTTGTCTTTCTCTGTCTGACTTATGTCTCTTAGCATTAATGCCCTCAAGTCCATCTATGTTGCTAAAAATAGTCTTTATAAATATTTTTAACTTTTTATAGTTTCAAAAATTTATCTCTTTCTTGCACCCATTGGTCCTATTTCTGCAGTTCAGTATCTTTCAGAACAAATCCAATCTCTCTTTCAGTGGCTACGCTTCAAATATTAAGGATGCCATTATGCTCTCCTTGAGATAGGGTTTGTATAAGCGAAATAGCCTAACTTATACCTCATATGTGATTTAAAAGTTTTGTATTTTTGTGAAAATTAACAAAAGAATTATGCATTTATTCACAAAAATTAAAATGATATACAAATGTAAGAAGACAATATGAAAGTCTCCCCATCACCAAACTCCTGTCTCCTATTCCTACTCTCCAAGAGTAACAGTTGCTGACAACTGGGTGGGCTTTCCAGAGCTTTTTCTATCAAATCTAACTAGAAATAGAAATATATATGTATTATATATGTGTGTGTGTATACGTGTTTATGTATGTGTGTGTGCCATTGTGTGTATACACATTTCTTTTTTATATACATGGGATTATACTGTCCACAATGTTCTAAAACTAGCTTTTTTCACTGAGTAATATGTCATGGACACCCTTCCATGTCAATACATACAAGACTTAGCATTTCTTTTTAACAGATGCATAGTATGAATGTGCTTTCACTTAACTATTTCTTCATTCAGGTTGTTTGTCTCCATTTTTTCCTATTACAAACAGTGGTGTAGGGAACATTCTTGTACAGGCGGTCCTTGCTTTTCTCTCAGATAGAGGTGGATTTACTGTGAGGATCAGGAAGCTCAAGCTTCATGGCCCTCCACATGCATGGGCCTCTTCTAAGGCCCTGGGAGGAGCCATGAAGCTTAAGCTTACATTAGCGTTCAAAAATTGAGAAGGCATTTGCCCATTTTTAGTGTTGGGGCACCTCTTCTGTGCTCCATGATTTCTTAAAGATTTTTAAAAAGATGACTCATACAGGCTCAGCTAATCCTGCCTGTACTTCCTAACTCACTCAAAGAAATGCTTTCCACCCTCACCTCTGCATTAAATGCCTCTTCTTAAGATCACCAATGACTTCCCAATTGCTAAATGTAATGACCACTTTTTGCTCTTCTTTTCCCTTAAGTTATTTGCAGCACTCAACAGTGCTCTATACTCCTAGCTTAAAATTCTCTCCTTCCTTTACTTCTGAAATAATTCTGATTCTCCTCTTGTCTTAGGTGTTACCATGTCAGTCTGCTTCTCCTTCTCTGCTGGCCCCCTAGGTGTGCTTCGCAGGACCCCATTTTTCTCACTCTATATCCTTTTCCTGAATGAGGACATCCATTCCAAAGATCTATGATTAATTTATCAGTGAGGGCCAAAGCTATGCCTCTAGCCCCAGACCAAGAGCATCCAAATGCTTATAAGACATCTCCACCAGTGTCTCCTGAACTCCTCAAGTATAAATAGTCCAGAATTGAACTCATCTTCCCTTGACAGCCTTCTGTATTCTCTTTGTAAACTAATGACATCATTATCCACCAAGCTGCTGTCATCTCTGACTCCCATCTCCATCTCATCTAACCATACCCAACCAGGCACCAAGCTCCATAGGTTCTGCCTCTGAGACTCCCTCCCATCCACTCTCTCCTCATTCTTATCACTCCTGCTTCAGGTCAGGCCTCAGCCTCTGTTCTGGAATAGGGCGAGTGCCTCCTCACCAGCATCCTTCCTACGGGGCTTTCTTGTCATCTGTCCATATGGCTGATGGGGGTAGATTTCTAAGTCTATATCTGACTATGTCACTTCACTGAATACCCATGGCATACAAGGTCCAAACACCTCCTTTTGGACTCATTCTATGCTACTCCTCTACTCAAACCATATCCTTTAACTCCAACTGCACTGACCTTTCCTAAGTCCATATCTTTGCCTGAGATGCCTTTCTTCCCTTTTCTACTTATTCCCTCCTTACAAACCCGGCCTGTGTATCATCTCAGAGTAGTCTCCCCCACTTTTCCCAGGCAAAGGATATTGCACCCTCCTTTCTGTTCACTTTGCCTGTTGTATGCTGCTCGGTTGCACCCCTTTCCCCACCATGTTGTGAGTTCCTAGAGGGCTGAATTATGTGCTGTTTCCCAAGTCCTGTATCTAGGACAATGTTCGCCACTGAGTAGGTGCTCAATAATGTCCGTGGAATGAATGAAAAGGAAGAAAGAAAATTACTGTCTGTTGAGTCAGGCACTGTGTTAGGTAGTTACATATATATCATTTAGTTTAAAACTCTAAATGACATTTTGAGTGTTATTTTCTCCTTTGGATAGATGAGGCCTGGAAGGCTCTGAGAGACTGTTTGCTCAAGGTCAGATATGCTTGTGAAATGCAGCTCTAAGACTCACATCAGGTCTGCCTGACCCCAAAGCTCAGGCTCTTGATAGAAAGTAAAAGCTGTGATAATCCTCCTGACCTAAAACCAACAGCAAATATCATTCACTTTTAGAGTAGGAGGCATGAAGTGATAATAGGATATGTGTAGATGAACTTTTCATTGCAATTAAGTACTGTAAGAGAACTCAAGGAATATTTTTAAAATATACCATTTATAAGAAAAGTAACTGGGAAAGATATTTTCCCTAATAGTCTTTTCATGTGATTCTCACTTTCCAACCAGAGAATCGCACAGACCCATTGGTCCTCACCCTTCTTTCATCTAAAACATTAACCAGCCCACAGAGTTGGCCAATATGAAGGTCTTTAAAAAGCACAACTATACTTTCCCTGACAATCTAGTATCTCTAAAGTCTTTGGCTTCTCACTAAGGAAACTTGGTGCTTGGTTTTGGTTTTCTTTAAAGTAATTTGAATAAAGTATCTCCAAATTACAATAAATGTTAGGTTATTGAAACCCCATGGTTTTAGAAAAAAAAAAGGTAGAAAGTTTCTCATGGGAAGGTGTTCTAGGCTAGCTTAAAGAGCAGGTCTGGCAAATGTTCATCTCAGCACAGAGTGCACAGATTTGAGGGAGGGAGTCTGACAGGACTTCATACACCTAGGTAGTGAAGATTTTAAGTTATCTTATGGGCTTTACTGTAGTAAATACTGACTCAGCTTCCAAATCACTAGATGGAATTGTAAGAAATTTGTTAATGTTTCTCTTTCCTTCAGTATCTCATTTTGAGACAGGTGAAGTAGCCATTCAACTCAGGTGACCTCTGAAACATCATAGAATTTAATATTGTTTAAGAAAAAATAACTTCTAGCAATATCTAACTTGGTAAAGTTATAAACACACAGTAAACATCCATGATACTGCTATGCACATCCTATCTGAGCTGAACTACTCCCTTTGGTAGACAGAATCCATATTCTCACATAAACTGAAAATGCTAAACTGTAAATAGCTTTCCCACAATTTGCTTTTTGATCTGATGCCTCCAATGATTTCATCATAATTTAAGCAGACTATAATATCACAATTGATGTTCACCAGAATGATGCCCTCTAACTGTTCCACAATCAGTTTTCTTCTCAGTCTGATTCTCAATCTCTTTTTAAAGCAGAAAAATTCTTAAACATGCAATGGGAACACATGTAGGGTTATAATGGCCATAAGTGTCACTACAGTGTTTACAAATGCTATGGAACAGAACAGTCTGACACTGAGCAAAGATAACTTCATTTTCTGACCCTTTGATAAGAATCTGTCCTTCATCACAGCCAGTCTCCCTGCCCTTTCAAAGAGAGGATTAGTAAGGAGTCCAGAAGTTTTTCATCTTTTCTATTCATTCTCCACATTAACTCCTTTTAGTTTTGTTGTTGTTTGCTAATGGATTTTGTGAATGAGGACCTTTTCCCACTCGTTTTTGGTTTTCTTTAAGACTTCTTTTCTGTCTAGTGATTCTAAAACCTCTCCTAAACTTCCTGGAGCTATACTACCTTCTCCGTTCTTGTACTCACCATTTTTTTTTTTAACACTTGAAATATATTATAATTTTATTTTTCAACTATGCCTCAATAAAGCTGAAAAAAAGTCACTTACTAAGCGGTCCTGAATCTCGCAGGCATGAACCTGCCTTAGCATCCCCCTACTGTACTGACTCATTGGTGTCTGATGAGAAGCATGGCCGAGGTGCCACTGTTGGGGTAAATCTAGAAGGCCCCAGCTGGGAGTCATGTGTCAATTACATCCCCTCCAGCCGTGGATCTGATCCTTGTGTTCACCTTTACACTAACCCTTGCTCCATGCCTCTTTGCTGTGATTCACATGTGGCCCGAACATGCTGCCAGGTGGCATTTTGGGCAGATGTGCCATCTTAAAGCTTCTCACCATGCTGTATGATTCCATGGAGGAAGGACCAGAGGTAAAAGTTCATGTTTAGCTAATGTTTACTTTGTTCTTGTTTCCTTCAGTTTTTACCCCCCGCCTCCTAATTACCACCACCCTCCATCCCCTGCCCCCAACCTTCTAGTTTCTATCATATCAAATCTGGACTAAGCTTGGGCTGTTTGCTTGCACTCCTACTAGAATAAGGTGATGCTGGGATTGCACAAGATGTAAAAATAACATTAACATTTGGACATGAACAACTTTTATGGATTTTGGAAAGAATGTGAGAAGAAAGCAAGCTTTTCTGTATCTTTCAATACAAATCTGTCTGAGAGAACAACAGAACTCTTGCTTCTCCAACTCAGGGCTGAGCTGGTAATTATATATTTCAGAAGAATACCACATACAACTAAAAAAATCATAAAAAACCTACTAGCGTAAAAATGTGACATGACATGAAGCTCAATATAAAGTTGTTCAATGCACATACAGTAATTGCACCAATTACATTTAAAATATTTATTTGCTTACCAAAAACCTCAAGATATAAAAGGCTAATTATCAAAAATGACACCAGTGAACAGTTTTACCCAAGCTAATCAAAAACAGAATAATATTAATAGTGCAAAGAAATGAAAAGAAACTTCAGTTTACATTTTGAATTAAAGTGTCAACGAAATAAAACAGCAAATTCATCAGCCTTGTTGTTCACATACATGGCTTCAACATTTGAAGAAAATACAAAAAGCCTTTTCCGCCTTGATAATCACTTTGACTCTCTGGAAATGTTTGAGAAAGGAAACTACATCAAAACTTCCATGTGTTAAGATAGGTTAAATTAAATGCATAATTCAAAAACATGTTATAATTTTTTAAAGAACACACAAGCCTAGTTAATGGTTACCACTCTGCGTACCATGATAAGATCAACTTATAGACTTAGGGGTCGTGGGGTCCATTTTTGTTTCCAAACACTACATAAAGTGTATTACACAAGACAGTTCTTTTTGGTACCTTTTACACAATATTTCTTTCAGAGTTTTTCAGGCCTAAAATTAAAGAATTATGCACGATGACACTAAGGGGGCGATTTACTGAAATGACTGACATTCTCCACTGACAGCTTGAGATTGGATTCAAATTCCTCTGCACTAGTACAATTTGATCTCTATGAACAATTAAATAATGGCACATAGACGATCATAGTCATGTTAGTTAAAAACATCTCTGCCTACATTTATGCTTTGACTTAAAGTGAAGAAATATGAAGACACTGTCTTTTGCCATGAGAAGTGATCACTATTTGAGAGAATTGCTGCAACTCGCCTGCAATGAGCAGAGGCAATGTTTCATCAGTACCACTATCTCAACAATGTGTCATTATCTCTAGTTAGTCCACTTTATCATATTGTATTCATATCCATCATACCCACATAATATAGAAATGTTAACTGATCTCAGGTATGATACTAAAATCTTTCCAGGTTCATGGGGAAAAAGTATAACTGCAGAGTCACAGTGATGTTCAAATACAGAAACATTTCTGAATCATACCAGAAATGTTAAAGGTTACTTTTAAATGAAGGATATTTACTTTTTTTTCTGAGAAAAACACAGAATATTTCTACAATTTTCAAAATTCCTAAATTCCTTTAGAAATATTTTACTCCTTCCCACCAGGTAATAAATAAGAAAGAATATTTTAAAAGTTTGTCTTTTTAAATGTTTCTAGGACAATTTTATAAGTTAGGTATTATTTCCTTTAGCTTGAAAGCTCTCTCAGCTCATCTTTGCCCATCTAGCTCCTACTCATGTTATAAGAACTGGCTTAAGCTCTTTTTCCTCCATCGTACCCTCACTTACTTCTCTAGCCCATAACAATACTCCTCTCCTTCGAATAACTTCAATATAATCCATCCCTTATTTTAGTATATAATTATATATCTTCTCTTGTATTATTTTTCAACTGTTTTATATTGTGCCTTTGACTTTCCAGTAAATTGGATAATTTGAACTCCCTTACTTCTTACCCTCTCCATGCCCTACACAGTGCCCCAAAATCTATCTAACTGATTGAAATATCTTATTTTCACTAGTGTTTTCTAAAAAATATTAAATAGCCTAAATCTGGCAAATTAAATGGAAGAGCACCTTCAATATACTCATGGGAAATAATTTAATTGGAAGTTCTTTGAAAAGTATGATGGATGCTGAACAAAAATAAGGTAGTATGACATTTGTTGACTGATATACTAATAGTTATTTATATCCATAGTGTTCTATGTATGCGTTTTCTGCCAGTCTGTCTCTCCTGCCCATTTTACTGTCAGTCCTTTCAGAGTAAGGATTAGGTGTTCTTGTCTTATGACCCATTAGGCTTACAGCCATGCCATGAACACAGCAGACACTCAACATGAGCCTTTTGCTTGAGAGTCATCCATGGGTAATTGTATGTTCTGTTTATTCAAAGAAACAATAACTGTTTCATGCACTGGATGAAATCCTTTACCAAACCTTCCCTGAGCCTCAGTGCAGCTGGGTCCCAGCGTGTCACTTCCTTTTGTGCTCTAGGAAGACTGGACCCAAGGGTACCCCACCCCCAACCCCTGCAATCCTCCTGCACAGTAGTTCAGACACATATTTCAGGCTTGCCAACACCCCGATCAGAGCATGCCTTGTTTCACAAACAAGAGAATTTGTGTAAAGAGAAGGTCAGAGACTTCTTACAAAGTCACACACATAATCACAGACACACAATGCAGGGAAGCAGAAGGAACGCTTGCTGACGACCAGTCTTCTTTTCAAAGACCTAGATCACACTCATTCCTTAAATCATAATAAATGTGGATGAAAGACCTGTACCCTGTTCAGCCCCAGGAAACAGGAGATCAGGAAGACATTCAGCTTAGACTCAGCACAGCTGCCTTATGCCACCAGTGCCACCAGCAAGCACTTGAGACAATTCAAAGAGCCCTTTATTCCTTTCTACCAGATGAGCCTCTATTTCCTCTACACCCTTATTTTCTCTCTGCCCATTCTTTGCTTACCCTTTAGGTTTGTTCTCATCTATTCCTGAGGCCTGCCTATACCACCCGTGCATTATTCAGACTGGCGCTCAAGATGATTTTTAGCCCACAAAGGTATAAAAGTATGTCCCCTTATAAATATTTTCCATTAATTATTTTTGTACAGGAGGCAGAAAAAATACAAACGAGTGTATCATTACCAATATACTATGTCTTTATGATAAAACACAAACTATTAAAGAGGTATGGAAACAACACAAGCCTTTAAGAAGAGTACGCCAGAGAAGTCTTTCACCCAAATTCTGGGATGCCAGCTGGCAAGATGGGTAAGGATAGCTCAGTAGATGCCAGGAAGGTTACACTTAATACTGGTACAAGGATGGTATTTCGCTTCTAAAGCTCTGGTTCATGTCTGGCATGAGACAAAATACAATATTAAAAAAATTCATAACAGTATAACTTAACTCTATAACAGGAACAACAAATGATGGCCAGATGTATGTCTGAATCTACTGGTTTAGGTGGGTTGTTTTTGCAAGGTTAGGGCTATGCTATCATCTCAGCTGTGAAAAACTTGCTGCCCCTAATACACGGCAAGTCATGTTTGCCGAAGTAACGAACCAGACTGAATGGGCTCATGAGACCATATTCCCCTATAATTCTTTGAAAGGAACTTATAAGAGTAACATTAGAAAAGAATGTAGGCAAGCATGAATTATCTATGGTAGAATCTAGAAAAATTAGAAGTGAAGATAGAGAAATAACTACTGCTTTACTCTTGAATGTGAACTTACTGAGGGAAATGCTGACATTTAAAAAGATATTTGTATTTTCATACCATTACTTGGAAGATTCTTTAGGTTTAGAAGATAATGTGTGAGATAAAGGAAGCAACACACAAAAATCACTCAGTGTGTTTCAAGATCAGAAGTGACATGTTCACCAAAAAAAGGAGGGAGGCATCGCTCGATGAAGCCAGAACAAGTGGCCTTGGTCACTCCATGTCAGGTTTACACCGCACACAACAGGCATATGGAACTAATTAGTCCACGAGGTGGAGTGAGCTGGGCATGTTCAAAAGTTTTGGGGAAATGCATGGCTGACAGATTAACGTTGGGATATTAAAGGAAGACTGGAAATATCTCTAATCTTTTCAGTGTTATCATCACAGGAGCAAAGTATGCCCTCCACACAGTACTTCTTGGTGATTCTATTAGGGACAAAAACATGAGGTGAACAATGGCACTATTAGTAGTAGTAATAACAGCAGAAGCAACTAATTTTTACCGAGATGCAGGCACTGTATTGTGTGCTTTATTTATGTATGTATGTATGTATTTGGCTGCACCGGGTCTTAGTTGTGGCATGAGGGATCTTTGCTGCAGCATGTGGGATCTAGTTCCCTGACCAGGGATCAAACCCAGGCCCCCTGCATTGGGAGCACGGAGTCCTAACCACTGGACCACCAGGGAAGTCCCTGTGCTTTATTTATATTATTATATTTAATTCTTACAACATTTCTATGAGGACGGTATCTCCAGTTCATGCATGAGGAAACTGAGGTCTACAGGAGTTGGGTAATTTGCCCAAGTCACTGAGCTAGTAAATGGCAAAGCCAGGATGTGAAGCCAGGCTTATGTTTTGCACCTGTGGGCTAAATAGGCAGAGGAGTTCAGGCTCTCAGATATTCAAAACAGTACCTTCCAAAGCAAAATTCTACATTGAATGGGAACGAAATCATAGAAGATATTTCTTTGTATTACATTGTTACAAATGATGCTTTAAAAATACTAAGAACCACTGATCATTTCAGTTATGACGGTTCTATTTAAAGTATTATTTCTATTCCATTTCACCAAAAGTCATATTATTGATAGTCATATAGTCATATTGTCTGTTTGATGACACATCAATAGTAAAATGACTTTTAAATTGTCTGTTGTTTAACGTGACTATTCAAAACCCAGGTATTAAGTGGATGGATGTGTGTTCCACAAGGAAAGCTCAGTTTTCAAACAGGCGGGAAATGGATGCTCAGTGGGTACTTGGTCGCCGCCTCCCACCGGGTGAAAAGTCAAGACTGCAATAAAATCACATCCAATCCCCGGGTCAACCAAGTTGGGCTGGGGGATAGCTGTTCAGACAACCCAAAACATGAATCAATCCTAAATATTTACAAATACATTATAAGTTTTTAAGTTATTCTGGCATCCTTAGATAATTCATAAAATTAACTCCTATCCCCAGAGGACCCAATCAACCTCTATTAAATGAGGTTGCCCTTAGAAATAGGTTGAAGAGAGTAAAATAGCCCTAAATTGAAATACCTCCATGGATAGTCCTCAACATGGGTAATCTCCATTTGGATTATTGAAGGTTGAGTGACTACAGATGGAAAAACTAAGCTTACATATGCGTGATCTGCCTTCCCCACATAGTATTAACCAACAGGGTGGAGTTAAATAAGGGGCTTTAGGCTATCATTAGTATACAAATATTCAACCACAGAAAACAGGAGCTGGTGTTGAAAGCCACCCTACCATACATAACCATACCACTGCTACCACTACACTTGTATAGTGCTTTCTATGTACCAGGCACTATTCTAAGTGCTTTCATGTTTATCAAGTCATTTATTATAACCCATTACAATCTTATGAAGTAAGTACCATTATTATTCCCATTTTATGGATGACGAAACCGAAGCACGGAGATTAAGCAATTTGCCCAGGTCTACCCAGCTAGAAAGTGGCAGAGTTGTGATTTAAAGCCATGCAGTCTAGGGACTTCCCTGGCTCTCCAGTGGTTAAGACTCCATGCTTCCAATGCAGGGGTCACGGATTCGATCCCTGTTCGGGGAACTAAGATCATGCATGTTGCTCGGCCACAACAATAAAGCGCCAGCATCTGTTCTCTTAACGCACTACACTAAACTGTCCATAAGAACTGAATAAAAACCCCCGGGAACTCTGAAGGATGATAGTGCTGTCTGGGTAACAGGCAAACCATAATCTATCCACTACCTTAATCAAAACACACTGGAAGTTGGGATGAACAAAATAAACTAATAGCTTCCCCACCAACTAGTCATTTCAGTCAGCTTGACCTGAATTAGCTTTGTTAATATTCCACGTTGGCTTTGGGAATATTACCCAGTCTATCTAGTCTTGATTGGAATATTTCTTGAATATCAAAGGATAAGTCTTGGTTGGTTTTCTTGTGTCTTGCTGCCTCCATGTCAAAAACCCAAAGGAAATAAATGTAATTCAGGATATAATGAAAAGATCAAACCTGCCATGAAACAAACCATTTGGGGAGCTAATCTGGCAGTTCAGACAACCCAAATCTCCACCCTTGGGGGCTTGCTCTTGCTAGCGACTACAAACGTGTTCTTTCTACCCCTCTGCCAGCTAAGAAAGCAAAACTGGCTGGCCAAGGCTTCTGCCACTGACCATATGTGCTGGAGTGGGCGAAGGTCAGGGAATGGCAGAGGCAATTAATCACGCGATATTGGGAGGTTATCTCCTATTTGTCTACTTTTCTTATGGATCAAAAAACATTTCTCCTGGAAGGACCTACACAGCTGACACACGGACAGTCAGGCTGCCTAAGATCCCATGCCATTGTTTTATAAGAGAAAAAAATCACAAATTATATTGCACCCTACAATTTTGTTTTAGAGGAGGATTTCCTTTCCCTTAAGAGGTCTTGGCTCCATGTGAAAGATAATAGACGTTCTATCTGTGAGGAACTAGAAGAAACGCATAGTGTTTTGCCTTGGATTCTCATTAGGAAAGCTTTCATTTGAAGCAGATGGCAGAATTTTTGGCTTCTCATGACACAGTGAAGTAACTTTAGTTTCTTTCCTCCTGTTTTTAACCTGGAATAATGACTGCAATAGGAGAAAGACAGTCTTTTAGATTTCATGGGGGAGTTCTGTGGATTCTCCTCAAATCTTGGGACAAAACACCTTATCTCAAATAGAAATTGAACAATATTGACTGATAGCCTGACTTTCCTAACACTGCCTTGAATCTGAAACAGAAGAGAAATATCTGTCAAAAGACACAGTTTCTGCCTTCCAGGAGGTGAAACCATAATTGAAAAGAAAGTAGATACAGTTTCACACACAAACACATAAATACGTATATAAATGTGAGAACACTTTAATATGGTGGCTTCTCAAAAACAATAGAAACTCTGTAAATAAATGGGAGACTTAGTATTATTTTAAATAACCCCTGTCGTTCTGGGTTTAGGATTGCTAATAGGTGTCTGTTAGGTCAAATCTGACGTAGGAAGAGGTCTACTTTTGCTAAAACACCTTTAAGTAAAGAGGTCATTGGATAGCTCAGAAAAAGAATTAAACAGCTTATATATATATTAAAATTTTAAAAGGGAAACTTGCTATTTTAGGCTGAAGTTAATATGTGTGGAGAAGGTAGAGAAAAGACTAGTTTCCTAATGAAAATGGAGACCTGAATAATATTTCTTTAAAACTAAACTAACATTGGGAAAATCCTAATTAAAAAAAAAAAAAGGGTAATAAAAAACCAAAAAGCATTCAGTGAAAAAAAAAATTCTCCTGACAGACTAATAAGGACTTTAATATGATAATCTGGTGTTTATCTGTGCTTTGCTTGTGCAATTGCAGTTTTCTCAGCTATTATGCAAGAGCTGTAAAATGAATACCTAATTGACTCCTGGAGAAAAGTATTACTACTGAAATGACTTAAGCAAACACATTCCGAATTAACAAAGTATTTTAAAATAATTTGAACTGAAAAATGAATGACAGCTAAATGACTGCCATTAACCATCCTACAGGTGCCCCCGGCCATGGCTCATTTTGTTTTTATCGAACACCCACCAGCCGTAGGCCAGCTTCAGCCGCAGTATGTCAAACACTTTGGTAACTTGAATTTTTCCCTCTCACCTGCCAAAATTGCCTGTGAACTTGCAGTACTACTCTATCTACTGCTAGGTGAACTCAAAACAGAGAATGTCCTCGGCTTCCGTTTCTAGAGAGAGGTAACGTGCTTCAGTTGTTTGAAATAGGGTAAGTAAAATGGAACAAGAGGTAGGCACATTGGCCTCAACAATTATTTAGGCAGGAGACAAAATCAAAGCTGGAGAAGAGCTGGAAAAGGCAACTGAACTCTCTCCTGCTTGACATTAAGAAGTTTTCTGGACGTGGATCTCCAATTCGTAGAAGTTTATATATCTTTTCTCTTAAACTACATAGGAAGTGTATATAGAAGGATATAGTCAGTACATTCTCATATAATTTTAGGAAGAACTTCTTTTATTCTATGAGATAGTATTTTTTAAAACCATAAAGAGAAGTGTTGAGAGAGTTTGGAAATAGGGAATAGAAATGTTCCAGCCAGAAAATAAATCTGGACCATATTGACTACTTCCAAAGCATCCTTCTTTAAGCCTTTTCTTGTCCCACTCCAGTCAGGTTCTCTGCTCCACCTGGGCAGCTGCCTCCGTGGTCGCACAGAGACTCTGTGGAGCCGAAGCAGGCCACCTCTCAGACATTCAGCTCTTCCCTGGGGCTGGTTGTTTGCAACCATTCTCCAAGCTCTTGCAGACTTCCTGGGTCCTAACTCTGGTAATTCTGTTTTTTCTGGCTTAGAGGCACCTGGTCCTAATTCTGGTAACTCTGTCCTCCTGGTTATTATCCTTTCAACCACCTGGCTTCTCATTCTGCCTGCCGTCTTCAGCTGCTCTGGCTTAGGCTTGCCTACTAGCCTGTACTACTATTTCTGGGACCTCCAATACTACTCAGTTTTGTTTCCAAGGTCCAGCTTCTTATCTAGTATGCCGAGCCTTTATTTCTGCACTTCTGGACATAATACAGGTGCATCCGAAAGTAATTTGCCAAAGTGTTAAGTGATGACTTACATGTGGCAAAGTCAGTTCCACTGCAGGGAACGCCAGCTCCACATTGGATATTCTACTGCTTTAAGTCACTTGGCCAGTCTAGTGTATTGCATCTTAATAATACAACAAATGACCACAGTAGGTTAGAATCCTAACCTCTTCTAAGGAGCAGCCCCAGCTATATAATCCTGGGATTGGAAGGAATCATATTAGTTCAGCTTCTTCTCTGCTTTTAAAAGCATTATTCAGCATGACTAGAATAAAAGTCATGTTTGGAATCTTTATAAAGCAGAATTCTGATCAGTTTCATTTCCTGAATGAGAATCTTGAAAGCTTCCCAATGCCTGCTGAGCTACAAAGTGAGGGGTGCAAGCCTGGGATGTGCAAGATGAAGCATGGAATACAGGAAGAGAACACTGGAATATCTATGTTTATTTACATTATTATCCTGTTACATTTCTTTTTTTGTATATTTTTATAGAATATATAATATGTCGATATAGTAGTGCACATATAGTTTATTAATAAATGAATATACATATGCTGGGGTAAATATGCAAAAAAAATTTACGGCTATAATCAAAAATGTTTGGAGGACAGTGGCTTTTAGGACAATGATTACCCCTTAGAGCAGCATTTAAGGTACCTCACAACATGCCTTCAACCTGCCTTTCCTGCTACCTCACTCACAAATATTACCCCAATCCGGGCACCCTATGCTCCATTCACACTGAAGTACTGGACTGGAAGTTCTATGACGGCAGGAATCATGAACATCTCACTCACACTTTGGATACCCAACCCTTAGCACATTGCATAGCATCTACTAGACACTGAAGATATATTTACTAAATGAATGATCAGTTAATAAAACAAGCTTTGTAAGCACATTGTGCTATTTCATATATCTGTACCTTTCCACTTATTGTGCTGTTTGGAATGTCCTTTCTTTCAGCCTCAACCCGGGGAACACCTATAAAACTAGATTTCTTCATCAATGCCTCTACCCCTACCATATAGTTACTTATGTCCTATTTCGGGCTCCCATATATCTTTCTAATTATTTATAATACATGTTTGTCTTCTTTAATATCTCTCTGTATCCTCAGATCCTGGCATGGTACTTATTAGCACATTGCAGGTGCTTAATAAACACTGTGGGATGATGTGTAAGTGAATTTCTAAACAATTATTAATCTTTAAAAGGCATTAGAATGTTTCTGCTTCTAATGATGATCAAAAACAGTACAAGACTTGACCCCCAACTGTAAATAACTGGACTAAATATATGAAACCACTGCTTTCAGCTACTAGACAACAGGACTGTGATCTCCAGGAGAAGGGAGAAAAATGCAGTGAGTCCTAATATCACTCCAAGCAGAACATGGATGACTTGATGAGTTGAGGAGGTAGAGATGGAATTAGGGGAGGCTAAGGTGGCTGGAATTTGCAGGAGAGAATAGCAGAGAGGACAGAGCAATGCAAAAGCAGAGATTCAGAAATTTATATAGGGTCCCTCTTGAATCCTTGCCTGAGCATTAAGCTGTGATTCCATAGAGTGACTCCATGAGGCTGGGCAAAGAATGTCAGGCTGCAAGATGTTCCAGTTCCATCTAGGCATAGTGGAGAGATATCACTGAATACTGGAGGCATTCAGTGAAAATGCCAAAACATAAGACAGTAGTAGGGCTTAACTAGCCATAAAGGCTACTCTAGACATGCCCAACAAAGCTCAAAAACAAAAACAAGCCTTGAAAGAATCAAGCTGAACCATAAGCAACCGAACTGAATCTACTAAGTGAAAACAAAATTCAGACCTTCAACAATGTAATGTTCACAACATCTTGCATCCTCAAAAACTTACTAGACTTGCAAAGAAGAAAAAAATGTGATCAAAAACAAAAGAAAATTTGATCAATAAAACAGACCCAGAAATGACAAATAGATTTAGCAGAACAAGAAGTCATAAAAAGATATTACAAACATATTCAAGGATTGAAGGAAAACATAAAAATAATGAGAGAAATGGAAACTATCAATATAAAAAAGGAACCAAATAAACTTTTAAAGCCAAAAATATACTACGTCTGAGATTTTTAAAATTTACCAAATGGAGCTTAAAATCAGATTAGTCAATGGCTGAAAAGATTGGTAATAGTAATTAAAAGCTCACCAAACTGAAGGAAAGAGAGAAAAAAGGATGAAAAAAATTGAACAGAGCTTTGGTGATGTGTGGGACAATATCAAGTAGTCTAACATACACATAATTGAAGCCCCAAAAAGGACTGGGGAGAGAACTGGGTGAGAAATATGTTCCAAGAAATAAGTCCCAAATTTGATGAAAATTTTAAGCCAAAACATATATGAGGCCAGCAAACCCCAAGCAGGATAATTACAAAGAAAGTCATATTAAGGCACATGATAATCAAATTACTGAAAACCAGTAATAAAGAGAAAATCTTTTTTTACACTTAAAAATTTTTTTTATTGAAATATAGTTGATTCACAATGTTGTGTTAGTTTCAGGTGTACAGCAAAGTGATTCAGTTATACATATGTTCTTTTTTAGATTATTTTCCATTATAGGTTACTACAAGATATTGCATATAGTTCCCTGTGCTGTACAGTAGATCCTTGTTGGTTATCTATTCTATATATAAAAGTGTGTATATTTTAATCCCAAACTCCTAATTTATCCTTCCCCCTCCCTTTCCCCTTTGGTAACCATAAGTTGCTTTTCTATGTCTATGAGTCTATTTGTTTTGTAAATAAGTAAGAGAAAATCTTAAAATCAGCAGTTCCCCTCCAAAAAGACACAGTATATTCAGAAGGACAAAGATAAGAATTACCACTGACTTCTCATTAGAAATAATACAGTCCAGGGAACAATGAAATGACCTCCTTAAAATGCTAAAGAAAAAGGCTATCAAACTAAAAGTCTTTATCCAGAGAAAAATTTAAAGAAAAAAATACCATTTGGGCTTCCCTGGTGGCGCAGTGGTTGAGAGTCCGCCTGCCGATGCAGGGGACATGGGTTCGTGCCCTGGTCTGGGAAGATCCCACGTGCCGCGGAGCGGCTGGGCCTGTGAGCCATGGCTGCTGAGCCTGCGCGTCCAGAGCCTGTGCTCCACAATGGGAGAGGCCACAACAGTGAGAGGCCCGTGTACCACAAAAAACAAACAAACAAACAAAAAAACCCCATTAACCTAAAATTCTATGTCCAGTGAAAAGAAACTTCAATAATGAAGGAAAAAATAAAGCCTTTTCCTGACAAATGAAAGATGACAGAAGTGATTGCCAGCCAACCCGCATAATAAGAAATGATTAAAGAAGGTCTTCAGGTGAAAGGAAATTATATTACATAGAAACTCAGATCTATATAAGTGAATGAAGAGCACTGGAAATGGTAAGTATATGGGTAAGTATAAACATTTTTCTTGTTTTTAAGTTACTTTGAAAGATAACTGTTTCTGTTCTTTTCCATGGAAATCTTTAGTAAAAGGTGAAAGATTTATACAGCAGAAACTAACACAACATTGTAAAGCAACCACAATCCAATAAAAATTAATTTTAAAAAAGATAATCATTTAAAGCAAAAATAATAATAATGTATTGTGAGGTTTATGACACATGCAAGTAAAATGTACAATACCAATAGCATATAGGACAGTAGAAAGAGTGGAAGTACATTTTTGAAGGTTCTAACATTATATGCAAAGTAGTATAAGACTATTTGAAGGTAGATATCGGTTAATTTATATAGTTTAAACCTTAGAGCAAACACTAACTTTAAACAAAGAGTTTAGTCACTAAGCCAATAGTTGGGAAAATGGAATACTAAAAGATAATTACTACAAAAGAAGACAGGAAAAAAAGGACCAAATGCGACAAGCAGAAAACAAATAGCAAGTTGTAAACTTAAGCACAACCTTATTGACAATTAAATTCAGTCCAATTAAAAGTAAAATTTGTCAGTGGGTTCAAAATCCAAGATCCAACTGTATGGCTGTCCATAAGAAATGTACACAAAATATGAATTGGTAGATAGATTAAACATAAAGGCTGGAAAAAGATATACCATACAAACACTAATCATGAGAAAATTAGAGTAGCTATATTAACATCATACAAAGTAGACTTCACAAAAGGAATATTACCAAGAAAAAGAGGGACATTTCATAAGTATAAAGGAATTGATTCATCAAAAAGACATAACAATCATTAATATGTATGCAACAAATATAAGAGCTTCAAAATACATGAAGGAAGAATGACAGAAATGAAAAGAAAAATAGACAAATATGTAATTATAATAGGAGATTTTACAACTCCTCTTTCAGTAATTGATAGAACAAGTAGGCAGAAAATTAGTAAGGATGTAAAAGAGAAGAATAATACTATCAACCTACTTGATTTAACTGACATTTACAGAACAATACATCAAACAATGGCAAAATACATTTTTCTTTCAAGTTCACATGGGACATTCACCAAAAGAAACCATATGAATGACCATAAAACAAGTCTCCATGAATTTAAAAGAATGAATTATCCAGAATCCATTCTCTGACCAAATTAAAATTAAGTTAGAAATGGGTAACATAAAGATGTCTTGAAAATTAAACACCACATGGCTAAATAATTCATAGGTCAAAGAATAAATCACAAGAAAAATTAAAAATATTTTGAACTGAATAATTAAAATATATCAAAATTTGTTGCATGTATAGTACTTAGGAGGAAAATTTGCAGCTTTGAATGCTTACATTAGAAAAAAAAAGGTTTAAAATCAATGACTTAAGCTTTCACTTTTGGAAGCTAGAGAAAGAAGAGCACATTAAAACTGAAGTAATTAGAAATAAGGAAATAAAAAAGATAAAAGTAGAAAGCAATGAAATAGAAAAGAGATAAACAATAGAGAAAATCAATGAAATCAAAAGCCAGTTCTTTGAAAAGAGCAGTAAAACTGATAAACTTCTAGATGGACTGACTGCTCAAGAAGAAACAAAAGAAAGAAATGAAATACAAATGTTGGGAATGAAAAAGGAGACATAGCTTCAGTTCTTATAGACATTGAAAGTGTAATAAGGGAATATTATAAATAAGGAAATTTGGAAAATAAACCCATGAAAAGGAAAAATTCCTTGAAAGACACAATTGTCAAAATTGACACAAGAAGAAATAAAAAATCTGAAGCCCCCTGTCTATTTAATTGAATCTGCAAATAAAAACTTTTCCGTAAAGAATACTCTAGGCCAAATTCCCTAGTGGTCCAGTGGTTGGGACTCTGTGCTCTCACTGCCGAGGGCCCAGGTTCAATCCCTGGTTGGGGAACTAACATCCCATGAGTGGTACAGCTGAAAAAAAAAAAAAAAAGAATACTCTAGGCCAGATGACTTCACTGGTTAATTTTATCAAGCATTTAGGGAAGAATTACTATCAATCTTATACAAATTCTTTCAGAAAGAGAGAAGAGGAAAGGACACTTGCCAATTTATTTTATGAGTCTAGCAATACCCCGATACCAAAACCAGACAAAGAAACTACAATAAAGCTTCAAGAAAAATATAAACCATTATGAGTACTGTGAAAATAGATGACATAATCCTTAGCAAAATAATAGCAAATAAAATTCAGTAATATCTAAAAATGATACTATCTTATGACAAAATGGGGTTTATCAGGAATAAAAGGTTGGACTAACATTAGAAAATCAAATGTAATTTACCATATTAACAAAACAAGAAAAGCAATATAATTGTCTCAAAAAATACAGGAAAGTGGTTTGACACAATTCAACACATATTCATGACAAAATTTCACAACAAACTAGAAATAGAATACTTCCTCTTTTGATAAAGGGCATCTACAAAAACCCATATACTTAATATCATAGTTAATGGTGAGACTAAATGTTTCCCTTAAGATCAGAAACAAGACAAAGATATCCACTTTCAACACTTCTATTAAGTGTTGCACTAGAGGTCCTGGCCAGCACAATAAAGCAAGAAAAAGAAAAAGAAACCAAGGCATACAAACTAAAAAGTATGAAGTAAAACTATCTCCATTCATACAAGATAAAATCTTGTAAATTTAAAAACCTATGAGACATGCTCTCACTCCCTCTTGCGAGAGTACCAGAATCAGAACTAACTGCTAAACAATGATCCACAGGAAGATGCCGGAACTCACCAAAAGATACCCCACATCCAAAAACCAAGGAGAAGCCACAATGAAATGGTAGGAGGGGTGCAATCACAATAAAATCAAATCCCAAAACTGCTGGGTGGGTGACTCACAAACTGGAGAACATTCACACCAAAGAAACCCACCAACTGGAGTGAAGGTTCCACTCTTGAGGGCACACAAAGTAGTGTGTGCATCAGAACCCAGGGAAAGGAGCAGTGACCCCATAGGAGACTGAACCAGACCTACCTGCTAGTGTTGGAGGGTCTCCCGCAGAGGTGGGGGGTGGCTGTGTCTCACCGTGAGGACAAGGACACTGGCAGAAGAAGTTCTGGGAAGTACTCCTTGGCGTGAGCCCTCCCAGAGTCCACCATTAGACCCACCAAAGAGCCTGGGTAGGCTCCCGTGTTGGGTCACCTCAGGCCAAACAATCAACAGGGAGGGAACCCAGCCCCACCCATCAGCAGACAAGTGGATTAAAGTTTTACTGAGCTCTGCCCACCAGAGCAACAGCCAGCTCTACCAACCACCATTCCCTCCCACCAGGAAACTTGCATAAGCCTCTTAGATAGCCTCATCCAACAGAGGGCAGACAGCAGAAGCAAGAAGAACTACAATCCTGCAGCCTGTGGAACAAAAACCACATTCACAGAAAGATAGACGACATGAAAAGGCAGAGGGCTACGTACCACATGAAGGAACAAGATAAAACCCCAGAAAAACAACTAATTGAAGTGGAGATAGGCAACCTTCCAGAAAAAGAATTCAGAATAATGATAGTGAAGATGATCCAGGACCTCGGGAAAAAAATGGAGGCAAAGATCGAGAAGATGCAAGAAATGTTTAACAAAGACCTAGAAGAATTAAAGAACAAACAAACAGAGGTGAACAATACAATAACTGAAATGAAAACTACACTAGAAGGAATCAACAGCAGAATAACTGAGGCAGAAGGACAGATAAGTAACCTGGAAGACAGAATGGTGGAATTCACTGCTGCAGAACAGAATAACGAAAACGAATGAAAAGAAATGACAGCCTAAGAGACCTCTGGGACAACATTAAATGCAACAACATTCGCATTATAGGGGTCCCAGAAGGAGAAGAGAGAGAAAGGACCTGAGAAAATATTTGAAGAGATTATAATCGATAACTTCCATAACAAGGGAAAGGAAATAGCCACCCAAGTCCAGGAAGCGCAGTGAGTCCCATACAGGATAAACCCAAGGAGAAACACACCGAGACACATAGTAATCAAACTGGCAAAAATTAAAGACAAAGAAAAATTATTGAAAGCAGCAAGGGAAAAATGAAAAATAACATACAAGGGAACTCCCATAAGGTTAACAACTGATTTCTCAGCAGAAACTCTACAAGCCAGAAGGGAGTGGCAAGACATATATAAAGTGATGAAAGGGAAGAACCTACAACCAAGATTACTCTACCCGGCAAGGATCTCATTCAGATTCAATGGAGAAATCAAAAGCTTTACAGACTAGCAAAAGCTAAAAGAATTCAGCACCACCACACCAGCTCTACAACAAATGCTACAGGAACTTCTCTAAGTGGGAAGCACAAGAGAAGAAAAGGACCTACAAAAACAAACCCCAAACAATTAAGAAAATGGTAATGGGAACATATATATTGATAATTACCTTAAACGCAAATGGATTAAATGCTCGAACCAAAGACACAGGCTCGCTGAATGGATACAAAAAGAAGACCCTTATATATGCTGTCTACAAGAGACCCACTTCAGACCTAGGGACACATACAGACTGAAAGTGAGGGGATGGGAAAAGATATTCCATGCAAATGGAAATCAAAAGAAAGCTGGAGTAGCAATACTCATATCAGATAAAATAGACTTAAAAATAAAGAATGTTACAAGAGACAAGGAAGGACACTACATAATGATCAAGGGATCAATCCAAGAGGAAGGTATAACAATTATAAATATATATGCACCCAACATAGGAGCACCCCAATACTTAAGACAACTGCTGACAGCTATAAAAGAGAAAATCAACAGTAACACAATAATAGTGGGGGACTTTAACACCTCACTTACATCAATGGACAGATGATTCAAACAGGAAATACAGCTTTAAATGACACAGTAGACCACATAGATTTAATTGATATTTATAGGACATTCCATCCAAAAACAGCAGATTATACCTTCTCAAGTGTGCATGGAACATTCTCCAGGACAGATCACATCCTGGGTCACAAATCAAGCCTCAGTAAATTTAAGAAAATTGAAATCAGATCAAGCATCTTTTCTGACCACAATGCTATGAGATTAGAAATGATTTACAAAATAAAAAATAAAAACAAAAAAAAAACAAACAAAAAATAAAATAAAATAAAATAAAATAAAATAAAAGATTACAAGATTAAAAAAAAAAAAAAAAAAAAAAAAAAAAAGAAATGATTTACAGGGTACAAAACACAAACACATGGAGGCTAAACAATATGTTACTAAATAACCAAGAGATCACTGAAGAAATCAAAGAGGAAATCAAAAAATTACCTAGAGACAAATGACAATGAGAACACGACGATCCCAAACCTATGGGATGTAGCAAAAGCAGTTCTAAGAGGGAAGTTTATATCAATACACTCCTACCTCAAGAAACAACAAACATCTCAAATAAACAATCTAACCTTACACCTAAAGGACCTAGAGAAAGAAGAACAAACAAAACCCAAACTTAGCAGAAGGAATGAAATCATAAAGATCAGAGCAGAAATAAATGAAATAGAAACAAAGAAAACAATAGCAAAGATCAATAAAACTAAAAGCTGGTTCTTTGAGAAGATAAACAAAATTGATAAAACATTAGCCAGACTCATCAAGAAAAAGAGGGAGAGGACTCAAATCAATAAAATTAGAAATGAAAAAGGAGAAGTTACAACAGACACCACAGAAATACAAAGCATACTAAGAGACTACTACAAGCAACTCTATGCCAATAAAACAGACAACATGGAAGAAATGGACAAATTCTTAGAAAGGTGTAACCTTCCAAGACTGAACCAGGAAGAAATAGAAAATATGAACAGACCAATCACAAGTAATGAAACTGAAACTGTGATTAAAAATCTTCTAACCAACAGAAGTCCAGGACCAGATGGCTTCACAGGTGAATTCTATGAAACATTTAGAGAAGAGATAACATCCATTCTTCTCAAACTCTTCTAAAAAACTGCAGAGGAAGGAACACTCTCAACCCCATTCTACGAGGCTACCATCACCCTGATACCAAAACCTGATAAAGATGTCACAAAAAAAGAAAATTACAGACCAATATCACTGATGAATATAGATGCAAAAATCCTCAACAAAATACTAGCAAATAGAATCCAACAACACATTGAAAGGATCATACACCATGATCAAGTGGGATTTATCCCAGGGATGCAAGGATTCTTCAATATATGCAAATCAATCAATGTGATACACCATATTAATAAATTGAAGAATAAAACCCATATGATCATATCGATAGATACCGAAAAACGTTTTGACAAAATTCCACACCCATTTATGATAAAAACTCTCCAGAAAGTGGGCATAGAGGGAACCTACCTCAACATAATAAAGGCAATATATGACAAACCAACAGCCAACATCATTCTCAATGGTGAAAAACTGAAAGCATTTCCTCTAAGATCAGAAACAAGACAAGGACGTCCACTGTCACCACTATTATTCAACATAGTTTTGGAAGTCCTAGCCAAGGCAATCAGAGAAGAAGAAGAAATAAAAGGAATACAAATTGGAAAAGAAGAAGTAAAACTGTCACTGCTTGCAGATGACGTGATACTATACACAGAGAATCCTAAAGATGCCACCAGAAAACTACTAGAGCTAATCAATGAATTTGGTAAAGTTGCAGGATAGAAAGTTAATGCACAGAAATCCTATAAACTAATGATGAAAAATCTGAAAGAGAAATTAAGGAAACACTCCCATTTACTATTGCAACAAAAAGAATAAAATACCTAGGAATAAACCTACCTAGGAAGACAAAAGACCTTTATGCAGAAAATTATAAGACACTGATGAAAGAAATTAAAGATGATACAAACAGACAAAGAGATGTACCATGTTCTTGGTGGAAGAATCAATATTTTGAAAATGTCTATACTACCGAAAGCAATCTACAGATTCAGTGCAATCCCTATCAAATTACCAATGGCATTTTTTACAGAACTAGAACAAAAAAATCTTAAAATTTGTTTGGAGACACAAAGACCCCGAACAGCCAAAGCAGCCTTGAGGGAAAAAAACGGAGCTGGAGGAATCAGACTCCCTGACTTCAGACTATACCACAAAGCTACAGTAATCAAGACAATATGGTACTGGCACAAAAACAGAAATATAGGTCAATGGAACAGGATGGAAAGTCCAGAGATAAACCCACACACATATGGCCAACTAATCTATGACAAAGGAGTCAAGGATATACAATGGAGAAAAGATTGTCTCTTCAATAAGTGGTGCTAGGAAAACTGGACAGCTCCATGTAAAAGAATGAAATTAGAACACTCCCTAACACCATACACAAAAACAAAGTCAAAATGGATTAGAGACCTAAATGTAAGACCGGACACTATAAAACTCTTAGAGGAAAACATAGGAAGAACACTCTTTGACATAAATCACAGCAAATCTTTTTTGATCCACCTCCTAGAGTAATGGAAATAAAAACAAAAATAAACAAATGAGACCTAATAAAACTTCAAAGCTTTTGCACAGCAAAGGAAACTATAAACAAGACGAAAAGACAACCCTCAGAATGGGAGAAAATATTTGCAAATGAACCAATGGACAAAGGATTGATCTCCAAAATATATAAACAGCTCATGCAGCTCAATATTAAAAAAACAAACAACCCAATCCAAAAATGGGCAGAAGACCTAAATAGACATTTCTCCAAGGAAGGTGTACAGATGGCCAGGAAGCACATGAAAAGCTGCTCAACGTCACTAATTATTAGAGAAATGCAAGTCAAAACTACAATGAGGTATCATCTCACACCAGTTAGAATGGGCGTCATCAGAAAATCTACAAACAACAAATGCTAGAGAGGGCGTGGAGAAAAGGGAACCCTCTTGCACTGTTGGTGGCAATGTAAATTGATATAGCCACTATGAAGGTTCCTCAAAAAACTAAAAGTAGAATTACCATATGACCCAGCAATCCCACTACTGGGCATATACCCAGAGAAAACCATAATTCAAAAAGACACATGCACCGCAATGTTCATTGCAGCACTGTTTACAATAGGCAGGTCATAGAAGCAACCTAAATGCCCATCGACAGATGAATGGATAAAGAAGACGTGGTACATATATACAATGGAATATTACTCAGCCATAAAAAGGAACGAAATTGAGTCATTTGTTGAGACGTTGATGGACCTAGAGTCTGTCATACAGAGTGAAGTAAGTCAGAAAGAGAAAAACAAATATTGTATATTAACTCATATATGTAGAACCTAGAAAAATGGTACAGATGAACTGGTTTGCAGGGCAGAAATTGAGTCAGAGTTGTACAGAATAAACGTATGGACACCAAGGTGGGGAAAGTGTCAGGGGTGGTGGTGTGATGAATTGGGAGATTGGGATTGACATGTATACAGTAATATGTATAAAATGGATAACTAATAAGAACCTGCTGTATAAAAAAACAAATAAAATAAAATTCACAAATTATAAAAAATTAAAGAAGAAAGTAATTATTATTATTTTTTTTTTTGCAGTACGCGGGCCTCTCACTGTTGTGGCTTCTCCTGTTGCGGAGCACAGGCTCCAGACGCGCAGGCTCAGCGGCCATGGCTCACCGGCCCAGCCACTCCGCGGCATGTGGGATCTTCCCAGACCAGGGCACGAACTTGTGTCCCCTGCATCAGCAGGCGGACTCCCAACCACTGCGCCACCAGGGAAGCCCAAAAGTAATTATTGATATGGTAAAAAAAATCCTATGAAATCTTCAAAAAAGCTATTAGAATTAGTAAGTGAATATAGCAATGTCCCAGCATTCAAGTTCAATATACATAAAATCAATTGTATTTCTATGAGCTAGCAATAAACAATTGGAAAATGAAATAAAACTACAATACCACTAACAAAAGCAAATTTTAAAAAAACATAAATAATGGGAATAAGTATGCACACTATAGTGGATGAACAAGACTCGTTTACTAAATACTATGAAGACCTGTTTACTGAAAACTATAAAACATTACTGATGGAAATTAAAGAGGAATTAAATAAATGGAGTGATATATTATGATTATGGATGGAAAGACTTTTAATATGTCAATTCTCTCCAAATTTATCTATGGATTCAATGCAATTCCAATTAAAATAGCAACAGGCTTTTGTGGGAATAGAGATTGCCAAGATGATTGTAATATTTATATGAAATTCAAATAACCTAGGATATCCAAAACAACTTTTGAAAAAAGAGAACAAAATTAGATGACTTACACAATCTGATTCCAAAACTTATAAATCTATAATAATTAAGACAGTGTGGTATTGGCATAAGGATAGACATATAGGTCAATGGAGCAAAAGAGAATCTAGGAAGAGATCTGAACACTTATGGTCAATTGATTTCCAACAAAGATGCAAAGGTAATTCGGGGGCGGGGAGAAGGATAGTCCTTTCAACAAATAATGCCATAACAACTGGATATCAGTATGAAAAAAAATGAGCTTTGACCCTTATATCACACCATATTAATAATAAAATCCAAATGTATACCATTCCTAAACGGAAAAGACAACAATTCATACTTGTAGATGAAAACATAGGAGAATAAGATTCATGATGGTAGTGTGAGCAGAGATTTGTCAGGACACAAAAGGCACTAGCCAAAAAAGAAAAAGGAAATAAAAAAGACAACTTAGCCTTCATCAAAATTTAAAACTTTTGCTCTTCCAACAACACTATCAAGAAAACGAAAAGGCAAGTCCCAGACTGGGACATATTTGCAAATCATATATCAGACAAATGACTTGTTTCCAGGTTATATAAAGAACTCTTACAATTTGATAAAAAGAAGGCATACAATTCAACTAGAAACTACACAAAAAAATTTAAACGGAATCTTTACACTTCACAAAAGAAGATATACAAACACATAAAAGATACCAACATCAGTAATCATCAGGGAAATGAAAATTAAAAGCATAATGAGATAACATTACAAAGCCACTATAATGGCCATAATTAAAAAGAGTGATCTTACTAAGTATTGGTGAGAATGTGAAGCAACTGAAACTCATACATTGCCAGTGGGAATGTAAAATGATACAACCACTTTGAAAAACAGTTTGGCAATTCCTTAAAGGGTTAAACATATAGCATACATATCATATTGACCCAGCCATTCCACTCCCAGGTATTATCCAAGAATAATGAAAACTTATGTCCATAAAAGATCCTGTACACAAATGTTCGTAAATGTTCCTAACAGCTTGATTCACAATAGCCTCAAAATGGGAACAATCCAACTGTTGATCAACAGGTGGATGAATGAACAAATTGTGGTGTATACTCATACAATGGGATACTACAAAATTTTAAAAGGATGAATTACTGATACACAACAATATGGATAAATCTCAAAAAACAATGACTTGAGGGAAAAAGGTACCTACAAAAGAATACATTCTATATAATTCCATTTACATAGAAATCTAGAACAGGTTAAACTAATCTATAGTGATAATTACAGAGATCTGTAGTTTCCTAGGGCTACGACTGGGACCAGGGCTTGGGCATGACAACAAAGGGACATGAGCAAACTTTTCAGAGTAATGGAAACTTTTTATAACTTGACTGGAGCAGTGATTCCATAGATCTATACATTTGTTAAAACTCATTGAAATGTACATTTAAAATGGGTACATTCATTGTATGTAAATTGTACTTTTATAAAGTTGACTTTTAAAAGTTAAAAAAAAGCATTAGATATAAATAAGTGGAAGTTTTCCTTGCCATCTACCATACTAAGAGGAATGAGAAAGCAAGGCCATTTTGAAACCAAAATGAGTCACTTTGTAGTTTATCTTGGATTATACTTTATCTTTACCTTTGCCTGCCTGGAGACTGTGGACTTTGCTAGAGAATGATTTATATAAATAACCCCACCATCTACCATACTGTTCAAGCCAATGACTTAAAAGTCATACTTGATTCTTACCTTTCCTTCACCATCCCCCTCACACAACCAATCCATCACCATGTCCCCATTTGAATTCCCAAATTATATCTAGAATTCATCTATTTCATGCCATTACTATTGCCGCCACCACAATCCAAATCACTACCATCTCTCAATTAGAATAATGCAATAATCTTTTATCAACGTTTCCCTATTCCATTCTTGCCCTTCAAACAATCTATTCTCTATCTAAATCTAATCAATCAATCTAATCTAAATCTAATCAATCTGAACAAAAAGAGTAATCTTTAAAAATACAAATTAGATCATGCTGTTCCCCTGGTTAAAACGCTTCAGTGGCCTCCCATTGTACTTAGAATAAAATGTATACACTTTATGGTGGCCTGCTAGGTTCCTATATGATGCTGGCTGGCCTCAGGCATCTCCCCAAGTTCATTTGAGGCATTCTTTCCCTTCTTGCTACACTTCAGCTTTAAATAGTTTCCTTTCATTCCTCAAAAAACCAAACAATTTCCATCTTTCAGGGCCTTTGCACTAGTTTTCTCTGTCTAGGATGTGTTCTCTAAGTTTTTCACTTGACTAGACTATTCTCACCCATTATATATCCGGTCAAATGTCACTTCCTCAGAGAGGCCTTCCCAGACCAACCTATGTAAGAAGCTTCCTCCTGTTCTTTACGCTACTTATCACAATCAGGAACACAGGTAGGGTCTTGGAAAGATAACAGTAACAACTACTACTACAGCCTCTAGGTCCTAAAGACTGTCATACAGAGTGAAGTAAGTCAGAAAGAGAAAAACAAATATCATGTATTAATGCCTATATGTGGAATCTAGAAAAATGGTACAGATGAACCGGTTTGCAAGGCAGAAATAGAGACACAGATGTAGAGAACAAAAGTATGGACACCAAGGGGAGAAAGTGAGAGGATGAATTGGGAGATTGGGATTGACATATATACACTAATAGGTATAAAATAGATAACTAATGAGAACCTGCTGTATAGCACATGGAACTCTACTTTGCTTCGCTGTACAGTAGAAACTAACACAACATTGTAAAACAACTATACCTCAATCAAAGAAAAAAAAAAACTACTACTACGTATATTGTGATATCTTCTGTGCCAGACGCCAGCCTCTGTTTGTAGAACTTTACATATATTAAGTCACTTAATTCTGTATGCAACCCTAGAGGCAAGAACTACTAGAATTCTCATTTTACAGATGAGAAAACTGAAGCACAGAAGAGTTGAAAAACTTGCCCATGGACATACAGTCAAGAAAAGGTGGAGCCTGAATTCTAAACCAGGCAATCTGGCTTCACAGTCCATGGTCTTAAATATTAACCTTGTTGGAAGAAGGAACCTTTTTATTTTGAGACAGAGGTTAGGAATTAAAGATTAATGAAGATATATTTAAATTAGGAGGAAGAAAGGAAATTTGATATAACTCATGACTCTCTCTTTCACAGAGAACCAGAAGTCCAAGACATCTATTATGCCTAATGATATTGGCTAGAGGCAAGGTTGGGGAACTGAGGAAAGAAGTACATATTTCAAGTAGCTCCTGTGGGGAATCGGTAAACTGATCACCAGGTCGTACCAAGGGGTCACCTGAGGCTGAAAATCATAAATGTAATGGTGCAATCAACAATTACGCATTTTCTTTCAGCAGCATTTAGCAGTCCAGGAGCAGAGAAAACCAATTGTTAGCTTTATTATGTGGCTGGTGATTGGATGCATAAGCATAAGAGAGGGTCGGGGGATGAGAGTTTTAAGGGTGCTGATGAGAGTGCTACTGAAATGCTCAGCTTGGCTGGGCAGGAGGAGGAGGAGTCAAAAATAAGCAGCAAAGAACAATATAAAAACAGCTTTGAGGAGGGAAATGTGTGTGTTTAGAAAAAAGGAAAGAAACGTATCAACATTTTTTTTTTTTTTTTTTGCGGTACGCGGGCCTCTCACTGCTGTGGCCTCTCCCGCTGCAGAGCACGGGCTCCGGACGTACAGGCTCAGCGGCCATGGCTCACGTTAAGTTTTTTTGTTTTTTTGTTTTTTAATGAATGGGGATTTTGATGGGCAAGATTGGCCATGGATTATTGCTTGTTGGGACTGGGTGATGATTACATGGGGTTCTGACCAAACATGGCTATCTTAAAAAGCAGCAAGGAGAATCCATTTGAAAATATGATCTGATGTTGAAAGGTTTATTTCCCACACATTATAACTGGTATCCCAAGCAATGTATACCTATGAAACCACAGGGTCAGAGTTCCAAATCCAGTGTTAAGTACATACACCAAAGGTGCTCTGTTTGTAAATTAAGGTCTACAGAAAGGACTTAACTACTGTAGGTCTCCAAGGTGCTAGCTAGCCCTTGTCTCATTCAGCAAAGCAGTTCTCTCTAGTAGCCTGAAATCATTTATACATGTAAAATATTGTCATTTTCATCCCTTTAGAGGGGTCAGCAATTACCAACTAATAACACCAGAATGTAACTGTAGAAATTACATAACTTTGTTACAAAATATGAATTATAAATATGCACACATTTGCAGATGCATATGTACGTACCTACACAAATACAATCAGCTAAAATCATTCTCATTTATAAAAATGAAGAGGTACAACAAATTGCAAATTATTGTAAATGAATTATATGCCACGTAACTCTGCTGAATATCAAAAACTTTAAATCCGAAATCTCAATTATCTATATAATGTAAAAGTACACCCATAATAGTTTTCTAAGGTTAGTAGAGGTTAAGACTATTCAGTACTCTTTAAGTGCAAATGCAGACTTGAGTAATGATACTTTCAATACCTCAAACAAGTATCCTGAAAAACTTTTCCAAGGTCAAAAATGAAGCTTCTCAAAGATACCCTGTCTATATCATTTAAGACAAGATTAACTGCACTGTTAATACATACATGTTTTCATTCTTGTGTTTATATCCCTTCCATTAAAAGCTGCCTCAGTTTCTTGGATAAAAGGTCATGGAGTAAAAACAACGGTGGCTTCCCTAATCCCCACGGTTCCCAAACTATTATGAGAAGTAAGCACATCTGAATATACAGTAGTCTGGAAGAGAAGCAGGATGTCAGAAAGGCTCTTTAACTTTATCATAAATGAAGTAATCAATAACTACATGAAACACTGTCATCAATTATATATGAAATAGAATAAAAGGTAGTTGTACAAAATAACTGCTTAGAGAAGCAAAAAATAAAATAAAATAAAAAGTAGGTAGAAGCACTGAGAGCCTTACTGCTGAACTCTGCAGAAGGCGCCTTCAAATAAATATTTCAAACCTTCATATGAATATTTTAAGCATGACAACTACACATAAACACACAGCCAAAGTGCTCAAATCCACTCAAGAAAGACTATTAAGTCATCAACTTGCTCCTGACAGGATCCACTGAATATGGCAACAGTGAGAAGTCAGGAGACAGTTGGAATCATTTCAAGACTGCTAATTTAACTTGTCTTAAAACCAACCAATGCTCAACGTGTCATCATCAATGTCATCTCATCGCAGTCTGAAAAGCCTTCGACCTAAAGCAAAAAGGTCCCCAAGTGCCACCCTTCTTGTCTACTGGTTGAAAATCTAATTGGTTCTGCTGACAGGCTTGGGAATTGGTAGGAAGGCTGTTCAGTTAATCTCCAAGGGCCAGCAAAGAGCTCAGTATCCATCTCTGAGCTTTGCTCCCTGGCTGTCGTAAAATGACTCTGATGGCAGTGCAAGCTCTTATGCTTCAGCTGTCTTCTGACTTCTGTTAAGTCAAATTCAATAAAGTTTGTCACTCAATAATCTGAGAGCTACCCAACAAAACCTCTTTGATCAATAACAGCTTGCCTGCTTGCACTTGGGAAGGTGACCTATTAAAGATTAAAAACACACCTGCTGCTTGAAGCAAAGAACATCTTTTTTTACTTTTAAATGAAAATTCATCCATTAAAAGCAGTTTAACTATTAAAAGTGTATATAAAGCATTGCATGGGAGAAATAGGAATGAGATAAAAAGAACAGCTCAGATATGCTTTCTTGATGTCTGAATCAAGGAAAGTTTGATATTTGTATGCTTCTGCTATATTTGCTTCTTATATAAGCCACCTTTATCCCATTTTTGCAATTCAGAATCACATACTTATTTGTTGCCTGTGTACAGACAAAGCACTGGTACTGTAACATTTATTCAATCCTTAATCAAAACAAAGTAATCCCTTGTCCTATGTCATCTCCCTTTCTGCAGAAACATCATGAATGCTCATGCTGGGAAAATGCATTGTATTCTTTAAAGTCACAACACTCTTTTTATTTAAGTGGTTTTCCTCACTCACCCACACACATTAGGTCAGGCTATGACAAGGTAGAACTCCAGGTAACTTCAAAATTAAGATACAGCTCAGTGAGCCCAGGGAGCAATATAAATTATTGGAGAAAAGTAAAGAAATGTTAATATTTATATCTCACACTCAAGCCTCCCATCTTTATGATTAAAACTCTTTTAGAATTTTAATAATATAATTTTATAAAACATCCCAATAGAACTTAAAATTTAATCAAGATTTGTTCTTTTTTAAGAAACAAAATTGTAGAACTCTTTTAAATTTTTTTACCCAAGAGCAGAGAGCAGCAGAGCTTGGGCCTTTTCCCTTATCTAAGGAATGTATGTCTAGGATGCATTTTGTTTGCAACCCAACAATAATAATTGAAATGCATTATCATATTACAAAGGACACTATATAAATAGAATAAGATGAAAACTTTTACAGAGCCACAATTATGGGGCAATATTAATAAAAGATTCTGCTAGAATGTAACTTTGAGTTTCCTGATTGTCAGCTGCTCTCACCATGTAGCAGATGAATTTCCCTGTCCATCTCTGACTGTATATATATCAAATCAGTCTTTTGTGTGGGTATTTTTCATAAAGTTTAAACATGTTTATATTGTAAGGCATTAATTTTCTCCCATGACATTCACGGTACTATCACATAGAACATATGTGACAGGGAGATATGGATTACATCTCCAATAGCCCCTAATAATTTCATCATAGTCTCTTTGAGCTCTGCAGCTTTTTCCTGATCTGAATTAATCACTTCTCCCCTTCACTGGCTATTATCTCCTTAGTTTTGTGCTTCTGGTTTTCCAGTTTCTATTTGAAATGTCTTCATCAAAGCAGCTGCATACAGAAACATGAGTTCATTTCTGCTTTCATTGGTCTTCTCCTGATCTGTGTGATATACACAGATCAAGGTTTTTAACTCCTGTATGTAGCAACACATAAAGTCCAGAAAGGCCAACCTAATCTAATTAAGGTTTTCTGACTAAAATAAGGTAATTCTTCATGTCAGTTGAACCCTGGGATGAGGTGACTCATTTCAGAGGATATCTTAGTTTGCTTAAATGTATAGTTATAATGAGGTTGAGCTGAGGACATTTCTTGTGATCAAGAAATGATCATCTTTTTTGGTGAATCAAAAAAAAATATATTGTTGAAGGTTCTTCTGTTAGTATATACGTGGCTTGTGATTGAAAAGCCTTTAAGTCATCTAAATCAAATGACAAATTAAAGTGGGTTATAGAATATTAGAAATAGAGACAACAAAGGGACAGGTACTCACCAGAGCTCTCCTTCCACGGGACAGCAATTGCTTGGCAGATAAACACAAAATTTTTTATAGGTCTAAAATAGGTTGGTATGTAAACAGGCACCTTAGGATATGTTTGTAAAAATACATTACAGCACTTTAAAATACCAACAAGAATTGAAGTGGACAAGATTATTGTCTTTAATCTATATGCTAAACCCTGCCCAGACCATGTCTATTACCTCTCAAATGCAATATGCCCAAACCATTTTTGCCATCTCATCTAAATACCAAAAAAACTTAATTTTTCACAGTGAATGGCATCATCATCCATTCAGCTACTCAAGGCAGAAACCTGGGAATTACCTGGAGTCTTCACTTGCCTTTGGTTACCATGTCTAAGCAATCACCAAGTTCTAGTGAGTCTCTCCTAAATCTCTCTCCATCTGTATACTTTTCTCTATTCCCTTGGCTGGCTGCAGTCATAGATCAGGTGCTAAATCATTATCTTACCTTGATTACTGCTCCTCCCTGACCCTGAAGGGTCTGCGCTTACATCTAATTCATTCTCCATATGGCAGTCAGATCTGTCACTGCCATGCTTAAAGTTCTTCAGTGGCTCCCCACTGCCATCAAGATAAAGTCAAGCTCCTTAAAATGGTTTGCAAGACCCTTTTTAATCTGGTCTCTGCATCTTCCCCAGAATCATGTTTCAATGTGGATACACATATACCAATAATTTGCCCCTTTATTTTACATGATCCATCTGCCACTACTGTCTCCTATCCCACCCAGTCTGCTACTACTGTCCCCTTGCTCACTCCAACCAACCATCTGGTCTCCTTGCTGTTCTATGAACATGCCAGTGGCTCTGAGTTTTCATTTTGTATTCCTTCTGCCTGGAGTATTTTTTCTTTCTGGAGAGTCAAAGGGCTTGTTCCCTTCATGGCTTTTCAGCATTTTATTCAAATGTCTCCTCACTGAAGCTTTTCTTGACTTCCCTATTTAAAATTGCAAGCTATGCCTCCCCAGCACACCCCACCCCTCCCCTGCCTTGTTTTTCCCCCCCTGCACTTTTCACCATCTGTTACACTCTATAGTTTATTCATTTACTTATTTTCTGTTTATCTTGCTCTTAAGAATACAGGCTGCGTGAAGGCATAAAGTTTGGTCTGTTTTGTTCTCTGGTGTATCTCCAGCGTCTTGAACGTACCTGGAGTGCAGGCGCAAATTAGAACTCTACACACATCCTCCCATGCCCTTTCAGGAGTCAGACTGCCTGATATGTACTATGGCTTCACCTCTTATTGTTTGTATGACTTTGGAAAAATTATTTAATCCTTCTATGCCTCAGTTTTATCATCTGTAAAAGAGATAAAACAAATTCCTAAGGATATTGTGAGGGTTAATGAGATAATATATGAAACATGCTTAGAACAGTGCTCAGGCTTCTAGTAAGTGCTCAGTAAATGTCAGCCGTTTTAGAACCGCTATTACTGATTCATCTGTGAGCTCCTTGGGAACAGGGGATGTGACTTATTCACCTTTTTATTCCCTGGTGAGTTAAACACAATGTTTTGCATATAGCCCAAGTGATTTAAATATTACTTTTAACAACTGGTACGGCATGGGGTCCTGCCCAATCAGAACGATGCTGGCCTTCACACTAAAGTCTTGAAGACCTTCTACGGTGTCTTTTATGGTTCTTCTATTTACTGGATCATAAGGAGATCTAGAGGTTTTTGGAAGAGGGTCTGGGACTTTCAGAGCATGGAAGGTGGGATATGGCACCCACGGCAGTGCTATCTCCCAACTATTGTAGAAATAGTTCAATCTTTTAATAACTGGTATGCTTGTTCTGCTGTGTACACTGCATACCACAGACACTCAAATACTAATTATACAAATAAAAATAAATACATGAGTTAAATTTCACATCAGTGACACTGCTATGTTACTAAAATAATAGCAAATACCAGAATCTTATATTGCTCCCAAATAGACCCACTGAAATCTTATGTAAATGTAAAAGAACCATGGATTCTAATATCCTTATACTCATTCATCTTTTCCTTTTCACCATTACCCCTATTGCCACATAATGCGTATGGAAGAAATTTATATGCAGGCAGAAGAGATAATAGATTGACAAAGACCTATTCATATTTAAAGAAATCCTGATTTAGGTTTTAAAAGCCAATAATGTTAATGGGTGAGAGAGAGAGAGGGTGGGGGGAGGGAAGGAGGAGAGAGAGAAAAAAGAGGAAGAGATTGAAAAGTAAGCTCAACAATAATGAAAATAGTCTTATTAGTTATCAATTCAATGAGTTTTAAAATCACTTTTGAGGCCCTGTCACGACTGCAATAAATATGTTTCTCAATTAACTTTGAACCTAACCCCTGAGTCAACCTTTCATCTGCACCTGGTCAATGATCTCAATAATTTTTTTGGTGGACTGGTCCAGTTGCAAGTAAGCCTTTTTCTATTCATGGACCTTTAACAGAATAGGAACTAGTGAAGTACTGTGCTATACTTCCACAGCTGTGTAACTGCTAAATAAGTATTTCGTCTTAAGAATAAGGATATATTTATAATTGTCCTACTACTCAGAGTAAGAGAAACTACTACCAATAAAATTCCACAATCGGAAAAAAAAAAAAAAAATTCCACAATCGGTATTTCCTCAAAGTTAACTCTCTTCTCTGCTTTTTTAAAGTACTGCCTTTAGCCAATAAAAACATAATTCCTGGGCTTCCCTGGTGGCGCAGTGGTTGAGAATCTGCCTGCTAATGCAGGGGACACGGGTTCGAGCCCTGGTCTGGGAGGATCCCGCATGCCGCAGAGCAACTAGGCCCGTGAGCCACAACTACTGAGCCTGCGCGTCTGGAGCTTGTGCTCCGCAACAAGCGAGGCCGCGATAGTGAGAGGCCCGCGCACCGCGATGAAGAGTGGCCCCCGCTTGCTGCAACTGGAGAAAACCCTCGCACAGAAACGAAGACCCAACACAGCCAAAATTAACAAACAAACAAACAAACAAACAAAACATCATTCCTGACAACTAAAGCTATGGTGATGAATGTGATGCTATCTTTACTGATTGGCAGAGAGCTATTCGAAATTTTCTAGAAGACTTTAACTATTGATAGCATATGTTGACAGCTATTCCTCTTTAAAGCGACAACATATACTGGTTATTCTATTTCCTGAATCATCATTCCTATGAATTAACTTTCTTTTTTGTGTGATATTATCAAGTTTTGATAATTTTAATGACAACAGCTTCCTGTTAGCTTTCAACACAATTTGCATACATAAAAGTTAAATAAAGGGCTTTTAAAGTTACATATGGTACTACTGAGGCATCATGTACAGTTTATTTGAAAGTTACCCAGGCTTAATGGGCTAAAGAAAATAATTTAAACTCCTTTTGTGGGTCCTTCAGAGCCCAAGTTTTTAAAATTAAGTCTGTTAGGGATAGTGTAACTTACTTTGCAATTTCTTCATTTTTTTACTACTAATTTTAGCCAAAATTCGTCTGTATTCTCCTTAAAGGATCTAAGTATACACTCTTTAAATGGGATTCAACTGAACCATGGACTACACTTTCAGGTACATGTGAAAACCCAGCTTCAGATAACATCCTAGGACCACCACCCTCCCTAAGCCCATCTGCCTTTTGCTCTTTTTTTTTTTTTTTTTTTTTTTTTTTTTGCGGTACGCGGGCCTCTCACCGCTGTGGCCTCTCCCGTTGCGGAGCACAGGCTCCGGACGCGCAGGCTCAGCGGCCATGGCCCACGGGCCCAGCTGCTCCGCGGCATGTGGGATCCTCCCCGACCGGGGCACGAACCCGTGTCCCCTGCATTGGCAGGCGGACTCCCAACCACTGCGCCACCAGGGAAGCCCTGCCTTTTGGTCTTATTACTCTTCTGGACCTAGCACTGTTCTTGGACCCAATTTGTTAAATGTTTGTAGCTTTAAGCCTACTAACCTTCTCATCACTTAAGGGGGAGTAGAAAGTTTAGTTCTGTTTTATTCTTACATGTCAGGATTCTTAAAAATTGGAGTTGATGGGTGAGCTTCCAGGGAGCCATGAATCCTGAAATATGTGCAAAATTCTGTATATAAATACAATTATCTTTCAAGGGAAAAAGCTCCATAGCTTGCATCAATTCTCCATAGAATCTCCAACACAGAAAGGTTAATACCTCTGTTTTTTGCCACCCTCACTTAAATAATAATGCAATTGGGGCTTACTACTCATACCTTATTTTTACTTTGAGATGTTTCATTTATTTTTAGCAAATACGTTGCAAGTGTAGCTTGTCAGTTTAATTGAAAGGGTACATTATTTTGGTTGTACTGACAGTTTTTGTTCACTGGAACTGTAGATTTTGGTAATTTGGGTAATTTTCTTGTGTGAATCACAAATATGGAGGGAGCTTAAGAGCTTTTGGAGAGAGTCATCGACTTCACATGATAAAATCATTTCCAAATAGGAGAGGCCCCGAATTTCCTCAGAAATCCTTTGGCCCTTGTTCTCGGCTTCATTCTGTTTCCTAAACGTTTTCATCCCCAATCCTAATGCTTAATCAAATATTATCTTTCATTTTTATTTAAGTCTTTTGTGTGAATGTGCCTTTTCTCTTCAACTAAACTATAAGCTCTCAGGGGACAGAGACACTTTGAATTGTTATTTATTTTCTCCCTCAGAGATGTGCACACTGCAACACCAAGTAGATGCTCAAAAAATCTCCACTAAAAGAATAAACTCATTTCTCTAGTCAGAAATGTATACTCATCCCTAATCTATTCTATGTATGTGAATCAAGTCTTCCTTAGTGGGGAAAGAGAGGCCATTATTTGCTCTTACCTTTTTGTCTTCTTGATAGTCAACATCTTGGGCTAAGATGTCTTTGTAAGTTAATGAGGCGCACTGCAACTTTATACAGCACCTTTCTCACGAGGGCCTTTCTTAAGTGGCCTTACAACCACTGTTGACAGTGGTTTCCAACCTATTTTCCATCCCCAACACAACTGATGGATGTTTGATGATTCCATCAGTAGCCTTCACTGCAATCGTATTCCTCAATTCAGCAGGGGCGGGTGGAGAAGAGTAGAGGGCATTAAAAGTCTTATTGGTAATCCTGATACATCCTTCTGGAAATGAGTCCTTTCTCCCCTATTCCTCCCCAGCAAGCAGAGAAACACTCAATTAGAACAGTTAGGAAGACAAGTGAATTGGTTTATCAGAACACATTTTGTAATTTCAGAAACTGAATTCCACAAAAATACAATGGTCAAGAAGCACTTAGTAATTAAGAATTTTGACCATATTAGGACTCACTTGCAAAGAACCGAAATGCTTAAAATGGCCTTTGTACACCTCAGTGAAACTCTATGCCACCCACAAGTAAGAATAAGCTAAATTTTTTAGTTGATTAATCTCTCTTTTCGAGGTTGGGAACAAGTGGGAAAGCACTCTTCTTATATGTAATTTTCTCCTAAAATACCTAAAATGGATTGACAGGTATGACAAAAAAAAAAAAGTTAGATTGGGAATTGGACTTTCCTTGAATGAAGTAAATGAAGTACTTTACTCAAATGAAGCAGAGAAATGAAGACATTTGAGCTTTACATTCAAAGATGGAAGATAATCTTAAAATACCAAAACTAACGATTTAGGGGCACCTGTTAGCAACACTCCCAAGGGGGTACAATCAGAATAATCCACAATATAGAAAATTCTACAGGACAAATGACCCACTTTCTTTTGTAAATGATTGACAAGAAAATAAAAAAGGAAGGAGAAGGAAAACTATGTTTAAGAGGTTCAGGAAAAACAGTAGCCAAATACAATTACAATGTGTGGATTTTAATTTGATCCAGAGTCAAACAAAATGTACACACACACACACACACACACACTGAGATACTCAAGAGGGAGGGAAACTCGAACTCTTTGTATATTTGATAGCATCAAGAAAAAATATTTTAGATGTACTATTGGTATACAATTTATAGATGAAACTAAAGATGAAATGATTTATATTAAGGATAAAAGGATGATATTTGATTTGATATAATCTAGTGGGGAGAGAATGGTGAATGGAGACATAAATGAAACAAGATCGGCATGCTTTGATTATTAAAGTGGGTAAGGGTATATTGGGCTCATTATATTATTGTCTTTACTTTTGTGAATGTTTAAAATTTTTCATAATAAAAAGTTTTTTAAAAATAAAAAATAAAATCCTGAGCATATATATATAGTGCTGTAATTCACAGAAAAATAGAGGATAAATATTCAGAATATTTTCAAATTATAATTACATATGCACAAATACAGACTTCATTTAAAATGCCAATTAGGCATCTAATTGCATCAATTATATATTTCTGCTCTTAAATCACATAGCCGAGTGTTTACCTATTTTGGTTCTCATTATGGCACATAAAACACCACATTTCACTAAAAAATGTACCAATAATTCATAGTATTTCCTGTTCTTTCAGTACATTATAGGTAGACTTGACAATAAACAGAAAATTTTTTGTGTGTATAAACCATTCGCTAATAGAACCCATAGTATATGTAAATGTCATACATGCAAATTGGCGTTCAGTTAAGAAATAAATACAGGTACTGCTAGTTTTTAAAATATTTTAAAAGATTCATATATGAACCTTCCTTCCCAAAAGAACTTCTCAAAGAGAAAAACAGAGATTTCTCTATCATTTCACTGTGAGTTAAACCTTTTTTATGTTATATGGAGATAATGAAAAACATGAGGAAAATGTTCTTAAGAGTTAGAATGATCTCATCAGCATTACTGGGGCATTCTGAATGTAATCAAAGAGGTAATGGGAATAAAAAATATTCTTTGACAGATGAGCCTGCCATGTCATGGGAATTTGCAGCCTGTCTGCACAGAATGAATTTCCTATTGAGGCAAAATGTTCCTTCTGATGATAAAGGAACTGCTACCAAAATAACTTTTTAAAACCACAGAACTGTTACAAGAACAGTAAGAGGTGCTGCATGACAAATCACAATTATGAGCTACTAATACTGACAAACAGTTCAGAATCTATAGATGCAGGCTGAGCTTCAATGAAAGCGTCAGCATAGTCATGAAAACGGAAGGGGGAAAAAGACATCACTGCCTAGAAACAGCTGCAATAATCTATTGAAAACAGTTGAAGACCAGACTTTCAGAGTAATCTTGGGGGTGATGGGTGGGGTCATACTAAGAACCTTCTAAGTAATTTATTCCACTTTTATTAAATAATTGAAATTCTATCATAGGTACTTTATATTCTAAAGAGTAGACAATTGAACTGGCATCTAAGGCGATGGTGCCCAGATTTTTATAATTTCCTAAATGGTTTAATTTTTTATTAAGTCTGAAGACCCCAACTTTGCAAAGAACATTATAAAAACAAACAATAAAAACAAAGATCTATTATCACTATCGTTTCAAAAATGACACTTCAATTATAAAAAGCTGGATGTATTTTAGCTTTATGACAAACTTACCACATCATCTTCCTCTTTTTCCTTTCACTACTGACAGGCTAAAGTGCTCACACAGAATGCTTGTCATAGGCTAGTACTAGTCTGTGGACTGGCTTTCGATACCATCACTCTATAGTCTCTTCCAACCCTGAGTGAGAATCATAGAATTTAAGATCTTTTAAGTCTCAAGTGTTAGAGAAGCTGATCTTCTAGGTTACTTAAATGGAAAAGGATATTGGTCATTTCGAGAGGCAATTTTTTCAGCCAATCTGTTTCTCTGAACGATCACATATTATCATTTAATTTCCTGACCATCTGTTTTCCTTTCAAATCACTTGACAAAATAGGTATTTTAGACACATATTTTATTACAGCATTGGGGATTACTTTTGGCTAATACTCTAGGGGCTCGTTTAAAAGTCTAGATTTTGGGAAGCAGTAGATAGATGAGTTTATAATATACTTTAAAAGGTAGATCCAAACACTCCTAAAACACAAAAACATTTAATTGATGTTCTGGAGTAGTTCATCTTGAACAACACTCATGTTGAGCTATTGAGTTTAGTATAGTGTCAGATTCTTCAAATGATCATGAGCTACACAGAAATCTTACTTCCTTTTATATATTTCTGATTAAAAGGAAAATTTGCCTATAGATTATTATAATTCTATCAACAGAATTAGGAGCTATTAAAAACATTTTAAAGAAGCTCAATGTATAAAAGTGTCTGTTTTCTTTCTTTTTTCCTTGTGGGATGTTTTTTTAATTCAAACAGAAAGTCACAAAAATTATAATCATCCTCATCAGTTCACTCAGTCCCATGTAATTAATATCTTTTTCATCTTGATCTTTTGTTAGCACTTTTTTTTTTTGCGGTACGCGGGCCTCTAGCTGTAGTGGCCTCTCCCGCTGCGGAGCACAGGCTCCAGATGCGCAGGCTCAGCGGCCATGGCTCGCGGGCCCAGCCGCTCCGCGGCATGTAGGATCCTCCCGGACCGGGGCACGAACCCGTGTCCCCTCCATCGGCAGGTGGACTCTCATCCACTGCGCCACCAGGGAAGCCCTTGTTAGCACTTTTATGAATTCATCAGTTTTCCACTGGAGTTCTGAAAATGCTTATTCATTCAGTTCAGCAGTATAGTCAGCTACCAGCAACCTGTACTTGTCTGAATCTTTTCCATGAATTCCTTGAAGATGAAACCCTTTTATAGAACATTTTTGCAAAAGCATCAGAGTACACCCAGAACTGTCTATAAATGACAAAAGACTTAAAAATGACCACGGTTAAAGATTTGATGAAAGTTCATAATAATGCAATTGACAAGGAAATTTAGTTATTTCTGAGATATACATTTTAAAGTAATAACTAGAATTATGACTTATAACATTATACCAGAACATATTAAGATTTTTAGAAATTTCATATAATGCCTGAAACATTTATGTTAACATACTTCCATACAAATAACCCAAAGAATGTTTAGTATTAGTTGTTTTTTTGTTTGTTTTTTTATACTGCAGGTTCTTATTAGTCATCAATTTTATACACATCAGTGTATACATGTCAATCCCAATTGCCCAATTCAGCACACCACCATCCCCACCCCACCGCGCTTTTCCCCCCTTGGTGTCCATACGTTTGTTCTCTACATCTGTGTTTCAACTTCTGCCCTGCAAACCGGTTCATCTGTACCATTTTTCTAAGGTTCCACATACATGTGTTAATATATGCTATTTGTTTTTCTCTTTCTGACTTACTACACTCTGTATGACAGTCTCTAGGTCCATCAACATCTCAACAAATGACTCAATTTCGTTCCTTTTTATGGCTGAGTAATATTCCATTGCATATATGTACCACATCTTCTTTATCCATTCATCTGTCGATGGGCATTTAGGTTGCTTCCATGACCTGGCTATTGTAAATAGTGCTGCAATGAACATTGGGGTGCATGTGTCTTTTTGAATTATGGTTTTCTCTGGGTATATGCCCAGTAGTGGGATAGCTGGATCATATGGTAATTCTATTTTTAGTTTTTTAAAGAACCTCCATACTGTTCTCCATAGTGGCTGTATCAATTTACATTGCCACCAACAGTGCAAGAGGGTTCCCTTTCTCCACACCCTCTCCAGCATTTGTTGTTTGTAGATTTTCTGATGATGCCCATTCTAACTGGTGTGAGGTGATACCTCATTGTAGTTTAGATTTGCATTTCTCTAATGATTAGTGATGTTGAGCAGCTTCTCATGTGCTTCTTGGCCATCTGTATGTCTTCTTTGGAGAAATGTCTATTTAGGTCTTCTGCCCATTTTTGGATTGGGTTGTTTGTTTCTTTAATATTGAGCTGCATGAGCTGTTTATGTATTTCGGAGATTAATCCTTTGTCCGTTGATTCATTTGCAAATATTTTCTCCCATTCTGAGGGTTGTCTTTTCATCTTGTTTATGGTTTCCTTTGCTGTGCAAAAGCTTTTAAGTTTAATTAGGTGCCATTTGTTTATTTTTGTTTTTATTTCCATTACTCTAGGAGGTGGATCAAAAAAGATTTGCTGTGATTTATGTCAAAGAGTGTTCTTCCTATGCTTTCCTCTAAGCGTTTTATAGTGTCTGGTCTTACATTTAGGTCTCTAATCCATTTTGAGTATATTTTTGCGTATGGTGATAGGGAGTGTTCTAATTTCATTCTTTTACATGGAGCTGTCCAGTTTTCCCAGCACCACTTATTGAAGAGACTGTCCTTTCTCCATTGTATATCTTTCCCTCCTTTTCATAGATTAGTTGACCATAGCAGCGTGGGTTTATCTCTGGGCTTTCTATCTTGTTCCATTGATCTATGTTTCTGTTTTTGTGCCAGTACCATATTGTCTTGATTACTATAGCTTTGCAGTATAGTCTGAAGTCAGGGAGTCTGATTCCTCCAGCTCCGTTTTTTCCCCTCAAGACTGCTTTGGATGTTCTGTGTCTTTTGTGTCTCCATATAAATTTTAAGATGATTTGTTCTAGTTCTGTAAAAAATGCCATTGGTAATTTGATAGAGACTGTATTGAATCTGTAGACTGCTTTGGGTAGTATAGTCAGTTTCACAATATTGATTCTTCCAATCCAAGAACATGGTATATCTCTCCATCTGTTGATATTATATTTAATTTCTTTCATCAGTGTCTTATAGTTTTCTGCATACAGGTCTTTTGTCTCCCTAGGTAGGTCTGTTCCTAGGTATTTTATTCGTTTTTTTACAAGGGTAATAGGGAGTGTTTCCATAATTTCTCTTTCAGATTGTTCATCATTAGTGTATAGGAATGCAAGCGATTTCTGTGCATTAATTTTGTATCCTGCAACTTTACCAAATTCATTGATTACCTCTCGTAGATTTCTGGTGGCATTTTTAGTATTCTCTATGTATAGTATCATGTCATCTGCAAACAGTGACAGTTTTACTTCTTCTTTTCCAATTTGTATTCCTTTTATTTCTTTTTTGTCTCTGATTGCCGTGGCTAGGACTTCCAAAACTATGTTGAATAATAGTGGTGAGAATGGACATCCTTGTCTTGACCCTGATCTTAGAGGAAATGCTTTCCGTTTTTCACCATTGAGAATGATGTTGGCTGTGGGTTTGTCGTACATGGGTTTTATTATTTTGAGGTAGGTTCCCTCTATGCCCACTTTCTGGAGAGTTTTTATCATAAATGGGTGTGGAATTTTGTCAAAAGCTTTTTCTGCATCTATTGAGATGATCATATGGTTTTTATTCTTCAATTTGTTAATATGGCGTATCACATGGATTGATTTGCGTATACTGAAGAATCCTTGCATCCCTGGGATTAATCCCACTTGATCATGGTGTATGATTCTTTTAATGTGCCGTTGGATTCTGTTTACTAGTATTTTGTTGAGGATTTTTGCATCTATATTATATTCATCAGTGATATTGGTCTGTAATTTTCTTTTTTTGTGACATCTTTGTCTGGTTTTGGTATCAGGGTGATGGTAGCCTCATAGAATGGGGTTGGGAGTGTTCCTTCCTCTGCAATTTTTTAGAAGAGTTTGAGAAGAATGGGTGTTAGCTCTTCTCTAAATGTTTCATAGAATTCACCTGTGAAGCCATCTGGTCCTGGACTTCTGTTGGTTAGAAGATTTTTAATCACAGTTTCAGTTTCATTACTTGTGATTGGTCTGTTCATATTTTCTATTTTTTCCTGGTTCAGTCTTGGAAGGTTACACCTTTCTAAGAATTTGTCCATTTCTTCCAGGTTGTCTGTTTTATTGGCATAGAGTTGCTTGTAGTAGTCTCTTAGGATGCTTTGTATTTCTGCGGTGTCTGTTGTAACTTCTCCTTTTTCATTTCTAATTTTATTGATTTGAGTCCTCCCCTTCTTTTTCTTGATGAGTCTGACGAATGGTTTATCAATTTTGTTTATCTTCTCAAAGAACCAGCTTTTATTTTTATTCATCTTTGCTATTGTTTTCCTTGTTTCTATTTCATTTATTTCTACTCTGATCTTTATGATTTCTTTCCTTCTGCTAACTTTGGGTTTTGTTTGTTCTTCTTCCTCTAGTTCCTTTAAGAGTAAGGTTAGATTGTTTATTTGCGATTTTTCTTGTTTCTTGAGGTAGGCTTGTATAGCTATAAACTTCCTTCTTAGAACTGCTTTTGCTGCATCCCATAGATTTTGGATCCTCGTGTTTTCATTGTCATTTGTCTCTAGGTATTTTTTGATTTCCTCTTTGATTTCTTCAGTGATCCCTGGGTCATTTAGTAATGTATTGTTTAGCTTCCATGTGTTTGTGTTTTTTACGTTTTTTGCCCTGTAATTCATTTCTAATCTCATAGAGTTGTGGTCAGAAAAGATGCTTGATATGATTTCAATTTTCTTAAATTTACTGAGGCTTGACATGTGACCCAGGATGTGATCTCTCCTGGAAAATGTTTCGTGCGCACTTGAGAAGGAAGTGTAATCTGCTGTTTTTGGATGGAATGTCCTATAAATATCAATTAAATCTATCTGGTCTATTGTGTCCTTTAAAGCTTCTGTTTCCTTATTTATTTTCATGTTGGTTGATCTGTCCATTGGTGTAAGTGAGGTGTTAAAGTCCCCCACTATTATTGTGTTACTGTCGATTTCCTCTTTTATAGTTGTTAGCAGTTGCCTTATGTATTGAGGTGCTCCTATGTTGGGTGCATATATATTTATAATTGTTATATCTTCTTCTTGGATTGATCCCTTGATCATTATGTAGTGTCCTTCCTTGTCTCTTGTAACATTATTTTAAAGTCTACTTTATCTGATATAAGTATAGCTACCCTAGCTTTCTTTTGATTTCCATTTGCATGGAATATTTTTTTCCATCCCCTCACTTTCAGTCTGTATGTGTCCCTAGGTCTGAAGTGGGTCTCTTGTAGACAGCATATATATGGGTCTTGTTTTTGTATCCATTCAGCAAGCCTGTGTCTTTTGGTTGGAGCATTTAATCCATTCACATTTAAGGTAATTATAGATATGTATGTTCCTATGACCACTTTCTAAATAGTTTGGGGTTTGTTTTTGTAGGTCCTTTTCTTCTCTTGTGCTTCCCACTTAGAGAAGCTCCTTTAGCATTTGTTGTACAGCTGGTTTGGTGGTGCTGAATTCTCTTAGCTTTTGTTTGTCTGTAAAGCTTTTGATTTCTCCATCAAATCTGAATGAGATCCTTGCTGCGTAGAGTAACCTTGGTTGTAGGTTCTTCCCTTTCATCACTTTATATATGTCTTGCCACTCCCTTCTGGCTTGTAGAGTTTCTGCTGAGAAATCAGTTGTTAACCTTATGGGAGTTCCCTTGTATGTTATTTGTCGTTTTTCCCTTGCTGCTTTCAATAATTTTTCTTTGTCTTTAATTTTTGCCAACTTGATTACTATGTGTCTCGGCATGTTTCTCCTTGGGTTTATCCTGTATGGGACTCACTGCGCTTCCTGGACTTGGGTGGCTCTTTCCTTTCCCATGTTAGGGAATTTTCCACTATAATCTCTTCAAATATTTTCTCTGGTTCTTTCTCTCTCTCTTCTCCTTCTGGGACCCTTATAATGCGAATGTTGTTGCATTTAATGTTGTCCCATAGATCTCTTAGGCTGTCATTTCTTTTCATTCTTTTTTCTTTATTCTCTTCCACAGCAGTGAATTCCACCATTCTGTCTTCCAGGTTACTTATCTATTCTTCTGCCTCAGTTATTCTGCTGTTGATTCCTTCTAGTGTAGTTTTCATTTCAGTTATTGTATTGTTCACCTCTGTTTGTTTGTTCTTTAATTCTTCTAGGTCTTTGTTAAACATTTCTTGCATCTTCTTGATCTTTGCCTCCATTCTTTATCCAAGGTCCTGGATCATTTTCACTATTATTATTCTGAATTCTTTTTCTGGAAGGTTGCCTATCTCTACTTCATTTAGTTGTTTTTCTGGGGTTTTATCTTGTTCCTTGTATATAGTTCCTTGTATATAGCCCTCTGCCTTTTCATCTTGTCTATCTTTCTGTGAATGTGCTTTTTGTTCCACAGGCTGCAGGATTGTAGTTCTTGTTTCTGCTGTCTGCCCTCTGGTCTAAAATTATCTGTTTTCTGTAGCTGACATCATAATTTCTTAAGAACATAAGAATATACAAGAGTCTGAAACTGAGCAGGACCCTGTGTACCTTTCCCCCCATATCCTCTGCCTGCCTTTTGTCTGTAGAAAAACTTTAGCCAAAGAATAAGGTTAATCAGAGAAGTCAGAAAATACAGAAGCAAAGCCACACAGGACAAAACAGTAATAGTTTAGTCAGTAAGCAACGTCAAGGACTTTTAGTTCCTTCTCAAGGGCTATAGATAATATTCTGAGCCATATCTTGTGAGCTGTCTTGTAAATACTGAAACCCTCACCAGGTGGAAAAAGTTAACTACATGATGACCAGGCAGTAGCCATGACATAAGTTGCCACAATTCCAAGAATTGGCCTCAAAGAAATGGGAACAAACCGACCCTAGAACTGAAGATTAACTGTACTTAAAAACAATCAAGATGACACTGGTCAGACCACTGCATGAGCAATTTCAAGATGACTGTCAGAGCTGATTGTGCTGTTTCTACATGTAGCCCTCTCCCTCTGCCTATAAAAGTTCTTGCCCACTAGTTGCCAGTGGGGGCGGGGTGTCAGCCTTCGGACAGGAGTCCACCCTCTCCCCCAGATTTCCAGCATCCGAAATAAAGCAAACTTTCCTTTCCATCAACCTTGCCTCTTTTATTGGCTTTTGAGCAGCGAGCAGCCAGACCCCACTTTCAGTAACAACTCTGCTCTGTACAAGAACTCACTCTCATGTCAATCAATAGGACAAGCAAGATGTGTGATCATAGAGGAGAAAACCCACATCTCAAGAGCTCTTAGTCACTGACCAAGAGACCTCAGATGACTCATCTCACCTTTCTGTGTCTTAGTTGTCTCAGGGTATTGAAATAAGTGACCACTAAGCATCTTTCAGTTTTGACCTTTTGATTCTTAAAATTCTAGTGTTTTGCCTAAACAAACACAATGAACACCTTAGGAAACCACTTTTTCAATGATAGAACTCACATTAGTTAATCCCAATTACCTTACATGGATAGACCTACAGATTGTCATACTGAGTGAAGTAAGTCAGACACAGAAAGACAAATATCATGATATTGCTTATATGTGGAATCTTAAAAAAAAAAAGAGTATAAATGAACTTATTTACAAAACAGAAGTAGAGTCATGGTTGTAGAAAACAAACTTATGGTTACAAGGGGATGGGGGGAGGGGTAAATTGGGAGATTGGGATTGACATATACACACTACTATATATAAAATAGATAACTAATAAGTATCTGCTGTATAGCACAGAGAACGCTACTCAGTACTCTGTAATGGCCTATATGGGAAAAGAATCTAAAAAAAAAAAAAAGAGTGGATATATGTACATGTATAACTGATTGACTTTGCTGTACACCTGAAACTAACACAACATTGTAAATCAACTATACTCCAATAAAATTTTTTAAAAAAATAATTAAGAGAATGAGGAAAATGTTTAATAGTGTGTTTAAATGCTTTAGTTTTGAAAAGAACTTAAAAAAAAAAACCCCGAACGTGTTCAATGTTTAATAACAAGAGAAAATAATATAAGGAGAATGGAGTTTAGAGAATAGCAGGAAAGAGTTTGTTCAGGTAGGTGAAAGTATTTGATAATAAAAGTAACAACATGTTAGAACAAAGACTATAGATTTCCTCTTTCTGGAAACATAGTCTCTCCAAGAAAGGAAACTATGTAAGTGACCTCTTGAGATTTCTTCCAGTTTTATGACTTTAAAAAAAAAAAAAAAGTAATGGCTTTTTTGACTGAATATTTATATTCAGTCAAAGAGTGTCAAAATGTAGCCCAATGTTATAATTATGGACATGGATATTATTCCCTCCTTAAATTTAGGCTATGACAGAAACCTGGTAAATGGAAGAAGAAAAGACAATATCAGCAAAGGAGGCTGAGGGACTATTAACGACAGAGTCAGCTAAATCATTGGCCAAACCTCACGTAACTTCCTGAGTCTACTTAACATCAGGTTAGTTTCAATCTCCATCTGATAGGAAACAAGGAGAAATGATTTCCCAGAAGTCACCATAAAACTCTCTAAGAAATTTTAAAAATTAATTTTGATACAAAAAAACTATGGGAATAATCAATTTCATCCTACAAACTAGGAAGAGTTTGCAGGAGTATGTGTGCGTATGTGAGAAAAACTTGCAAGTTAAAGTACCTAAATTTGAAAGTGAAAAATATTGGGCGAGAGAAGGTTTCCTGTCAAAAACTTGGTCTCATGATGGTGGTGGTATGTAATGGGATGAAGAAGCTGGGGACAGAGGTATTTTGAACAGAGTTTTAAACTCTGAATCTGAAAAAAGGATCAGTACCTTTTTCATTTTGATTCAATGATAAATGTAAATTTCAGAATATGGAAATAAGTAACAGCCTTTCTAACAAAATTCTTCAACCAACAGAAGTTTTTTGTGAAGTAAAACCTAGGTTAAAATGAGAACATTGGACACTTCCCACGACTCTTATTCATAAACCACCAAAAAAGGAATTTACAAACCATTAGTTATTCAAAGTCCACAGAGTACCAAATTGCTTTTGAAGGAAAATTCATAAAATTCCCATACTGGAATGAATCTCTTCCTAGCTTCTTAAAGCAAACTATAAGAGAAACATACAAATTGTTTCATTGACCTTGATGAGGTATCAACTCCACCATTAATATAAACTCCTTCTTAGGAACACAGTCAACCCAACCCAAGCTTGGTTATTATACTAGACATCTGAGAACCCAGATTGAAAAAAGACCAAAAATGTGTGTGGAATCTAAGCCCTAGATTCCCATTTTTGAGATTTTTAATGAGTGTATTTGAGATTCTTTAAAAAAAAAAACCAACAAAACTATGGTTTCTTTTATTTAAAAAGATTTTTACATAGATTGATCTTTAAATTTTAAGAAATGATTCTGACAAATTACTTTTCATTTCCATAGAAGATAATGGCCCTATTAAATGAAATAATAATAGGGCACGGATTAAATGGGCTCTAAAAGAATATGATATTGATGTATCTACATTTTCCAGCTCATTCATTGAAAGGATTAGCTGTAACTAGTGCAGTAGTTATAAAATGTTGAAAGAGATGGGTTCCTGAGAACTGCCAGATGGTCAGCAAAAAATATCTTACAATAGGGTTATTAGAGCCCTTCACACAAGGACAGATATATCTAGTTTGGAAAGCTGCCAAGTATTATGAAGTGTTACTTTCATTTGTAAATAAACTATGAGTTATTGTCACAATGTTTAAGAAATGGAGAACAACAGAAATTTCTAACAAAGTCCCGAAGCTTCTCATGGCTAGGCAATTCTCACTAGTTTTAAGTGTTTTTCCATGTAAATGTTAAAGCTAACTGTTTTGTAAATAATGATCAAGAACCCACAGGTGTCAGGATCCACAGAAAATACAGGATTTTACCTCTACATTGCTAACAGTTTTATAGTTGGTCAGAATTCAAAAGACATGCTAAATGGATGAAGCCTACCTACACAAAATGCATACAGTTTTCTTAGGTAATTATGGCTTTTTACCGACATGTGCAATTACTCAATCTAATCATGCAATGCCAGTTAGCAACTTGCAAATATGAGGTTTGGCATATATACTGAACACCTGTGATAGGATGTAACTCTTGTGAACCTCATATTTTGAAAACATGACTTTATCTGTTCCTTCTTTTTGTTTTCTTATATCTTCTAATCACCACCTACCACCCAGGGCCTTCAATAAGTAAGCTTCCGAGACAAGACCCAAAGGACTTCTGATTTTAAGCATTCCAAACTTGCTGCCATTAGGTTCTTCTGAGCTGAGATTTCGTATAATTTTCTCCTTTATATCATTATATTTCTATTTTGTGCTAACATTCTAAATAGGTTTCACAGATTAAAAGTGCTGTATGATTAAGTCATACTTGTCAGGCTGTTCATTAGTGGTTCATTGAAGAGGACAATGCTAATTCCAGCAGGAAGTAATGGAATGTAAAAAAATGTATATAAAAATGTTGAATAAAGCCTTTCAACCAATTCCACAAGGAAAACTGGACCTTCATTTTTTCTCCCATTTCTTCATAATTTATTTCTGTGTAACTTGGATTTTTGATTCAGAACAAAGTTTTTATTAAAAATGAACAGAAGGTAGGCAGGGGTTCTTAGGACTCATGGAAAGAATCTGGTGGGGGGGTGGTCCATGAACCTGGAAGGAAAAAATATCCATATTTTTACTAAACTAACTAAAATTTAGCATTTCCTTCGATTACAAAGTAGGCTATGAATAATGATATTTTCATGTAACATTATAGTTGTTGCAGTTATTTCAAAATGCCATTTAGTAGCTCATTCTTAATAAAAAATTACAATAATTACAAGTTATTAAAGCTGTAACTAGATCTTATTATTTTATTGTATTAATAAGGAAGCACATATATTACTATATCACAATTGTGTTTTAAACATATTTTGATAGCTGTATTTCAATGTAATTGGTTTCTTCTGTATTTCTATAATTTTTAAAAATACATTTGAAACATTATTTTGAGAAAAGATCCATAAGCATCACCAGATACCAAAGGGGCTCATGGCATAAAATGGGTTAAAATCCTCTGAGCTAAAGGGAATATAATATATATGCTTACACACCATCTACCACATAATATTATGTTTCCATTTCCTACTGGAACATAAATTAGAATTAACAAACAGCCCAGAAAGTGACATGTTTCCTATATAAGGTGGTGAGATCACTGGCTGGTGAACATTATTGATTACAGATTCACCATAAAGAACTATGGGCATCAGATTTTAAAAAATGATTCTATACTTAGTCAACCAAAATAGAGGTATGTAAGCAGTTAATGGAAGCTGTTATTCACAAATTGGTACCACCTTCCTAGGATCAGATTTAGTTACAAAAATAGTTAACCGGCCTGTGTGAAAGCTGGACCTTTATGAAAACAGTCACAGCACAGTTCATCAAATATGTTACAAATGGATCAACTAGTCAATTAGTATGCACTTGGGAAATTGCCACAGAAAGCTGTTCTCCAGAAGACAAAAAGACTAACTTGAATCTACTGCATAATAAACAGCCTCTAAGGTGACTTTTATCAGGGGAAATTTCAGAATTATTGAAAAGGATTTTAATAATTCTAAACTTTAACAGAGTGAATATCTAACCAGTAACATGGGACAACTCATTTTCCTTATAAAAATATAATTTTCTTTAAAAAGTTTGATTTCATGGCAGATTAAAGCAAATGTTCAATTTTCTATTGGTTATGAAACAGAAAGGAATCTATATGCATGCTTCTAAATACTAAGTAAACTTTAGACTTTTTTCAATTCTCACAATTCTGTCAGAATGACCTCCTGACAGAGTTTTCTGCATGGAATTTTCTGGGGGAGAGAGTTCCACAGTTCAGTGACACAGCTCTATGATGATGCATACACAGTTCAAAGATGAAAGTCAAAAAAAAAATAGAAAGTCATTGGCTGATCATGATCCCTTTACCTCTTGAGAACTGCCACTTCCCTGGCTGCTTGATGATTGGATTGGACTTTAAGAGATCACATTTTATCAAACCAGTGGTTTCAAAATGTGGATATACCACAGAATCAGATGGGGAGCTTGTTACAAACAGATTTCTGATTCACCCACAGAATGAGTAGGCCCAGATGGCATCACTGGCGTATTCTACCAAACATTAAAGGAGAAAATAATACCAATTCTTTTCAAATTCTGTCAGAAAACTGAAAAGGAAGACTATCGTCTAACTCATTTTATAAGTTACCTGATACAAAAATCAAAGATATTATGAGGAAACTACAGACCAATAACCCTCACAAACACAGATATCCTGTTACCACTTCTGTTCAACACTATACTAGAGGTTCTAGCCAGTGCAGTATGGGAAGAAAAAGAAAAGGTATCTAGATGGGAAAGGAATAAGTAAAATTGTCACTGTAGCACACAACATGATTGTCTATGTAGAAAATTGTACAAAAAAAGCCGTTAGAACTAATAAGCTTAGTAAGATTGCAGGAAGCAAGGTCAATACACAAAGTTAACTGTATTTCCATATACCAGCAACAAACTATTGGAAATTAAAATTTGAAAATAAAATTTACAACAGCATTGAAAAATATAAAATTCTTAGGGATAAATCTGACAAAAAATGTGTAAGACTAGTACATTGAAAATCACAAAGTACTGCTGAAAGAAACATAAAATTTAAATTAATGGAGGGATACACCATGTCCATGAATTAGAAGACAATATTGCTGAGATGTCTATTCCCCCCAAATGATCTACTGACTCAATGCAATCTCAGTCAAAATCCTGGTAGTCAAATAGAAATTGACAAGCTGATTCTAAAGTTCATATGGAAATGCAAAAGACCTAGAATAACCAAAACATCTTTGAGAAAGAAGATCAAGGTTGAAAGTGATATTACCTGATTTTAAGACTCACTATAATGATACAGTAATCAAGAAAGTGTGGTTTCAGTATAAAGATTGACGAGTATAATATTGTGATTTATAACAAGAAAATATATTGGATCTTCATTCCTGTTTCTGGTGCTATACTAGACGTTCTAAAACCCGAGGAATTTCCTAAGTAGTGAGAGAGATAAAGGTGTCTTCTGTATGTTAATGAGGTGACTCTTGGAATGCCTCTAGGTCACCTAAGGATGGGGGCTGGTTGCCAGAATAACCAACCATGTGATTGGAGGGTTGGAAGTTTCCCTTTGGGGAAGGAGAGGAGCTGGAGGTTAAATCAACCACCAGGGGCCAATGCTTTATCAACCATGCTTTATCAACCACGTAATGAAGCCTCCATAAAAACCCAAAAGGATGGGGTTTGAAGAACTTCTGGATTGGTGAACTCACAGAGATTCAGGTAGAGTGGCATTCTCAGAGAGCATGGAAGCTCTGCACCCTTCCAACGTTCCTTGCCCCATGCATCTCTTCCATCTGGATGTTCATCTGTATCCTTTATCATATCCTTTATAATAAACCAGTAATCCACTGAGTAAATGGGTTTCCTGAGTTCTGTGAGCCACCCTAGGAAATTGATCAAACCCAAAGAAGGGGGACTTCCCTGGCAGTCCAGTGGTTAAGAATCTGCCTTACAATGCAAGGGACATGGGTTCGATCCCTGGTCAGGGAACTAAGATCCCACATGCCGCAGGGCAACTAAGCCCATGTGCCACAAATACTGAGCCCACGCGCCTCAACTAGAAAAGCCTGTGTGCTGCAAACCACAGAGCCCACGTGCCCTGGAGCCTGTGCGCCACAACTGGAAAAGAGAAAACCCACACGTCACAACTAGAGAGAAGCCTATGCACCGCAACAAAGAGCCCGCACACTGCAAGAAAAGATCCCGCGTGCCTCAGTGAAGGTCCCACAGGCCACAACTAAGACCGGATGCAGCCAAAAATAAAATAAAATATAAATGTAAATAAATAAATCTTAAAAAAAAAAAATACACCCAAAGAAGGGGTCATGAGAACTTCTGATTTATAGCCAGTTGATCAGAAGCACAGGTACCTGGGCCTGCATTTGGCATCTGAAATGGAGGGTGGTTTTGTAGGACTGGACTTTCTACCTGTGGAATCTGATGCTATCTCTGGGGATATAGGGTCAGAATTGAGTTGAATTGTAGGATACCCAGCTGGTATCCTGAGCATTCTTGGTGGTGTGGGGAGAAAATCCTCCCTCTACACACTGGAAATTAGGTCTCAGAACACCCTTTAACAAGTATACCAATGGAACCCAGGAGAGAACCCAGAAATAGACCTACGCATATATGAACAACTGATTTTTGACACAGGTTCAATGACATTTCAGTGAAAAAAGAATAGTCTTTTCAACAACTAATACTGGAACAACACATATCCATATGTAAAATAAGAACATTGATCCATACCTTGTACCATAAAAAAAATTACTCAAAATGGATCAAAGACCTAACTATAAAACTTGAACTCTAAAACTTTTATAAGAAAACACAGGAGAAAACATTTGTAACATTGGGTTAGGCAAAGAGTTCCTAGACATGAACAAAAAGGATGACCCATGGAAGGAAAAAAAAAAAAAAAGGGATGAATTGGACTTCATCAAAATTAAAAACTTCTGCTCTTTGAAAGACACTGTTAAGAGAATGAAAAGGCAAGCTACAGACCAGGAGAAGATATCTGCAAATCATCTATCTGCTAAAAGACTTGTACTGAGAATAAAGAACTCTCAAAACTCAATAATAAGAAGACAAATGTCCCTATTAGAAAGTGGTGAAAAAAAAAAAAAACTGAACAGACACTTCACCAAAGAAGATACACAGATGGCAAATCAGCACATGAAAAGATGCTCAACACCTCTGGTCATTTGGGAAGTTTAAATTAAAACCACAATGTGATACCACTACACAGCTACTAGAATGTCTAAAATCAAAGAGCCTCATCATTTCAACTGTTGGCAAAACTCTCCCACAACACCTGCTGGGAGTGTAAAATGGAACCACCACGTTGGAAAACAATTTGATAGTTTTCCCCGAAGTTAAATATATATCTACCATATGATCCAACGATTCTACTCCTAAGTATTTACCCTAGAGAGATGAGTGCATATGTCTTTTTTTTTTTTTTTTTGCGGTACGCAGGCCTCTCACTGTTGTGGCCTCTCCCGTTGCGGAGCACAGGCTCCGGACGCGCAGGCTCAGCGGCCATGGCTCACGGGCCCAGCCGCTCCGCAGCGTGTGGGATTTTCCCGGACCGGGGCACGAACCCACGTCCCCTGCATCGGCAGGCGGACTCTCAACCACTGCGCCACCAGGGAAGCCCGAGTGCATATGTCTTATCAAAAGCTTATATATAAATGTTCATAACACCTTTACTTGTAATAACCAAAAACTGGGAAGAACCCAAATGTCCATCAATGGATAAATGGATAAATAAACTGTGCATGCGTGTGTATCTTCATACGATGGAATACTGCTCAGCGATAAAAAAGGAATGACCTATTGAAACACATTACAACATGGATAAAATTCAAAAATAAATATACTGAGTGAAAGAATCCAGGTGCAAAAGAGTACAAACTATTTGATTCTACTTAAATAAAATTCTAGAAAATGCACCCTGATCTCTAGTGACAGAAAGCAGATAATGGTTACAGAGGGGTAGGAGAAAGAACTACAAAGGAGCATGAAAAAACCTTTGGCGATGATGAATATGTTCATTATCTTGAGTGCGGTGATAGTACCATGGGTATATAAATAAGTCAAAACGTCAAATTATACAATTGAAATATGTGCAATTTATAGTAGATCAATTAGACTTCAATAAGGCTGTTTTTAAAAAAAGTTCTACCCAAGCAGTCCTGACACTGTCCGATTCTGGAACCACTGGACTAAACCAAAGCCTTGGACACCTATGCCACCCTTAGGCAGAAGGCTGTCTATTCTGTTTTCAAACAGCTTCCAAGAAAAAATATTTCAGAAACTCTGATAACATGTTTTAGTGTTTAATGACCTCAATAGTAAAAGAACTCTTCCTTCATCTAAACAAACTCTCGCTACATTTAAGCTCATCTGTTTTACAGGCTCCCCTGTGAAAATTAAAATAAAACAAAACAACTGCTCCATAAACTTATCCTGACAATCTGACACACAGCTGTAACTCAACAAATGACTACGAAATGAAATAATACCTCTGTACAATTTGAAGAGTGGTCTCTCTTCTCTAGTCTGAACTTTAAAAAAAACATCTATTCATCATCTTACACATTTAAAGTGTTTTTCTCTGGACCCTCTAGCTTCCCTGCAGTGTAAAATTAGAATAGTCTGAGAGTTGTGATTAAAACTGACTATTACAGAGTAATGACTCTGGACTCCTCATGCTTGCAAATCATATTCCTTTTTACACACCCTAAAATTATGTGTTGCTTATAAATAACAACACAGAATTGCTCGGCCATACATGGATTGGGTTTCACTATTGACTCCCAAGTCTTTTTTTGTCGTATTTATGACCAAGCTGCTCCTATCTTGTATCTGTCTTTGGTACAGCTCATGATGCCTACAGCATACTAGTTTGAACTGGGTCCTATTGCCCTGCATAGAGTATATAATGAATGGTTCATTTTCATGGTTTAAGATCATTTCATTTAAACTATAACAACTTTCCAAAGTACTCGTATCAGGGCTTTCTTTGGGACAAGATTTGTGGTTGATACTGAGCCCTTGGTAACCATTTTCAACTGTGACTTGTCAGTGAAGTGGACCCCTTCCTACAGGTATATACTCTGGACTGGACCACATCCTTTGAGTTAGTGCTGAAATGTCATGTGTGACTGAATCAAAATCCCTTCTGAAGTTCAGATAAATTACATATCCTGCTTCCTAAATGTTTGTATAAACTGTCAATCTTTTGAAGAAGGAAATTAAATCGATCTGGTACAATTTGCTCTTTGCAAAGCCAGGAGAATGACTACTCAGGGCTTCATGCTCTCCTGTGTGGTGACTAATTGATTGTTCAATGATTTCATCAAGCACGGACTCTGTAAAGGTGTCAAAATTAACCTGTCTGGCTTATAGGAGGTATAATTTGCTCCCATTTTGAAAAGCTGGACACTAAAGCTGCTTTGGTTTAATCAACAAGCCTTTTTACTGTTTTTTATCATTTCATGCAGATACCCAATTTCCTACTTTAGACCACAGCACCTCCAGGAACTCCATCTTGCTTATCTTCTGTTGCCTTATAGAATTGAATACTATGCTTTATGTATAGCTAACATAAATATTTGACTTGAATTTTAATTCAAAAAATTATTGTTGCATTCCTTAAGTATTTTACAATATACAGTATCAGGTTAATTTTAACTTAGTGTCTCCCATTTTAGTTCAGCATTCTACTCAATAATTTAGAGAGCATTTAATATTATCCATAAATTAACAGTGAAAATGTTTCTATAGGTAGGACTTGTATTTATAACTGACTTTCATTTGCGGATGAAAATGATTTCAGTGTGGGCCATTATTCATATATGGTGAATACAAGGTAATATTCCAGGCCCTCTGGCACACTTCCACGTCTCACAGACTAAAATACACCAGTGCTTTCATCTTACCCTATGGGCAACAGGTTAAGGAGCAGCATTGCAATCCATAATCTCATCAGATGAGGTTATATTTTATAAACTATTCAAGTAAGATATAAACATCACTGAGGATACTTTAAGCAATTATCTGAGGTCAGCTCAATGAAACATTTTATTAACTAACAATAAAAATAATAATAGTTCTTTTTTATTGAGAATTCGTGTGCCAAGGATGTTTCTAAATCCTTTATTACCATCAGATCTTTTAATCCTCACAACAACCATGTGATGAAAGGCAATACAATTATCTCCATTTTACAGATGAGGAAATTGAGGCTTAAGGTGATTAAATAACAGGTAACAAGCTGTTAACAAAGCAGGGATTTAAATTCTTGTCTGTCTTACTGGAGAGCCTAAACTCTTCTTCACTATACTATTCTGCCACTCGGAGGGCCTACTAGGTGATAAGCAAGGCTCTAGGTACCAAGAGAGACAGATGAATCAGTCATAGACCTGGCTCTCAGGGATCTTATATTTGGTGGAAAGAGAGAGATGGTTCACTGCAAGGGTTTTCCCTGTCATTCTGCCCCTCTCTATAAAGTGAGATTTTTGTCTGGGCATCCTTAAGGATTCTGTCTGGGGTTACACAAACATGAGTGCACTAGAGATTTCTGCACAACTCTTGGGAAGCTCTCTAAATAATTTCCCCATGCAAAGATGTTTCCTTAGGGATGGTCGATCTCAGCCATCCTTTCTTTAATTTCATATTCGCATTTGCTTTCACTTCTTACTTAAACCAAATGTCTTCCTTTTTCACATGCATATCTGAGTTTCTCATTAAACAGTGCTGCTTGTATAGTCTGAAGAATTGTTGCTCAGAGGTCTGAAATTCTTAATTTAAAAAATACAGGAAACTCTAGGACTTCTGGCAGTGAGCTTACCCAACAAAAAGAACAAGGCATGAACAAAGTGTTAATAAGGTGTCATATATAGGCCAAATTTCTTTTCTCCACAAACGTTCCTTTTTCTACTGCTCTGTTGGAGCCAATGTTGAAAAAAAGTTTATTTTCCTTTTCCTTATTTCTCTTTGGAATCCTCTACTCTGACTGAGACTTCATGATGTAGCTGATTTCAGACATACTCAGGTCACCAGCACCTACCTACAAAGCCCATTCAGGAAGACAAATTTGACAGACAAGAATTTGATGCAAGAACAATAGTCTGTGTTTTTCTTAATTGTTACTATAAAATAAAATTTTCTAAGTCTTATTTCTGTAACAATAATTTTTTTTCCATTAATTTCCCAAACTGAAAACCAGGGCTAAATTTTGTTTTTCAGAAATGGATCTCTTTATGTCCTGCATTTACCTTCTCAAATGTAATCCTTAGCGTAAAGATTGGTGAGGCCTTTAAAACTCTTTGAACCAACTTCAATTTGTGACAGTGTGAGAATCAGAGTTGGCTAAATGTTATCTGGGCAAACATGGACAATTCCAGAGGAGAAATGTTATTTGAAAAACATTTCACATGTTACATGAAAAGACACAGGGGCAAAACAACACGCAGCGTTTCAATCTTTGAGATAACAGACCTGACCAGAAGAGACAGAACTTATTTTAGAATACTGGAAAATATAAGAGTTTAGCTTGAGGGGTAGGGGGAGGGTGGGAGACTATGATTTGAGGGAGGGGAGAAGATTTTGTAGGGCTATGAAGACCAGAAATGTTGGGACTTAAAATTGTTGGCTAAAGGGACCCACTGTAGTTTTGCAAAGGAGAGCAGAGGGAAGGCCATGGGCTTTGGAATCAGATAGAACTAGGCACAAATTCCAGTTCTACTGCTGGAAGCCTTAGTTTTTGTTATATAAAATGTGGTTAATGAGACTTACTTCCCAGGTTTAAATGAAATCACGTATGAAAGGGCCTACTGGAGTGTCCCCAGTAATGGCTAGATTCTTTTCCTTTCAAAAGAGTGACAGGAAGAAAGTGAAATGTCAGATTTATCTGGCAGGAGTGGAAAAAAACTGAAGGTAGTGCTTGGTGAAAGAGAAAAACCAAGTTAGGAGATTGGTGCAGAAAGGCAGGTTAAGGTGATGAGAACGTGGCAGAGAGAAGTAAAAGAACCAAACCCGGGAGACATTCCTACAAGATAAAAAATACCAAACTTCATGAAAAAACAGATAAAGAAGACAAGAAAGAAAGGTCAAGATAATTCCAAGGTTTCTAGCTTAGGCGCTGGAAGAATGGTGATGGAAACAGAGTTGAACGAGGGTGAACAGAAATGATGACTTTGGGTGTTTTCCTTTCTGATATGTTGGGTTTGAGGTAAAGTTAGGGCATCTAAGAGAATATACCAGGAGGTGGTTGGGAATATAACTAAAGTCAGTGAACTAGTGAAATTTCTAAGGAATAGAGAAAAGAAAGAATAAAGCTAATGTTGATCCTGGAGCTGAGAAGATCCCCTCTCTACTCTGATCATATTCATACAAACAACCATATGTTCATCAGAATTGTCTTTCTAAAACAAAAGTCTAAAACATAAACCTGATCTTGACACCCCCCCCCCATTAAAAACAACTTCATTTTGCCTTTGAAGTCCAAGAATATAACAGAGAAATACCCAAATCTTCACAATATAATCCTAGCCTACTTCCACAGCACACCTCTCCCTATCTGGTCTCTCTCTCTCCTTCCTCTCTCCTCCATCTCCCACCTATCAAAACTCCTTACCTTCCTCAGAATATGCCATAGCTTCTGGATCTGTATTGTTATTCCCCACAGAAGCAGTGGAATGAAAACAGTATAAGAAGAGGGGGAAGAAGGGGGAGATTGTAGTCTAATTTTCTCCACCTCCACTCTGGCCACTCTGAGATACTACTATACTTCCACATAGTAAGTGTAGGCAAAGACATTGAGCAACTGGAACCCTCAAGCACTGCTGGTGGCAATGTAAAAAGATAAAACCATTTTGGAAAAACAATTTGACAGTTTCTCATAAAGTTAAAAGTATATTTCCTGTATTATCTATCCAGCAATTCCACCTCGTATTTTCATTTCAGAGAAATGAAAACATACGTACACATAAAGACTTCTACCATAGTGTTTTTAGGTCTTGTATTCATAATCACTATAAACTGGGGGGAAAACCCCTCAAATGTCAATCAACAAATAAATTAATAAATAAGCTGTGGTATATCCATAAAATAGAATACTAATCAGTAGTAATAAAGAAAACACTACTGATACACACAAATCATGGATGAATCTCAGAAATATCAGGCTGAGAAAAAGAAGCCAGACACAAACTATATATACTACAGGAGATCATTTATCTGCAACTCTAAGAAAGACAAATCTAGGGGCCTGGTGAAAGTCATGGGTTATACTCCGGGAAAGAGCACAAGGGTACCTTTTTTGGGTAGCATAAATATCCTATATATTGATTGAGGTGATGACTATGTGAGTATATATATATATATATATATACACATACTTACACATACATGTGTACACTTACATATAATATATATGTACACACTTATATATCACATATATACTTAGATATACATATATGTACTTATACATTTACATATGGTGTGTTTATACACTTGTCAATTAATATTGCATAGAATATTAAAGTGAAAACTGTATTAAACAATTAATTATATAATTAGTTGCTTAATGTCTGTCTCACTTCTTTCCCATCAGGGGCTTTGAGAGCAGGGATTATGTGTGTCTTGTTCACTGACTGCTGTTTTTGATGCCTCCCACTGTGTCTCATGTATAGTAGACCCTCAATAAATACTTGTTGACTGAATGTCCAGTCCATTCCAATCCAGATTTGCGTTCCTTCTACATTCAAAGCATAGTATTAAGCAATGAAGGAAATATTAAAATAAGTCAGACGTGAAGAGCTAACAATACACTAGGATCAGTGTACAAATAATGACTATATAAGTACTACATGTGTTTTACCTTTTGGGAGGAAAGTCTGAAAAAGATAACTATTTTCCTTTAAGTATTTCTCTGGTAGTCAGTTCATATTTCAGTAGCCATAAGATAAAGGAAAGGAATATGCACACAAATTAAGACTTCTCTTGAAAGGCTTGAAATCCCAGAAACTGGGAGTTACTTTTTAGCTATTTGTCCAGTTTAGGTAAGATATGTTATGGAGTACTCAAAAGCTGTTTTCTTTGGTGCTCACAGAGATATAAAGTGCTAAATATCTCAACTCCAAGCCACCTCTGCATGTAACTTTCATGTACTTCACCCATTATCTCCTGCAATATTTTAGGTAAGAGATCATTCGGTCTTTTAAAACTAAGACTGTAAAATAATTTTCAAGAAGGGAAAAATCATTGCCTAATCATGATTCAACAGCTGCAAAATTTAAGACCAAAGAAGAATGTGGTACAGCAGTACCTGCTCATAGGACTACTTGCTGTGAGGATGCCTTTAAAATACAATGAGCAGGTAACCACTGACCTTTATAATACAATCTTCGAGTAGCTGGCAGAAAGAAAGAATGAGACAGCTTACTAGACACAACCAAGAGCATTTAGAGATGTAGAATTATGTGTAAGTGTCCCTTCATCAAGATTATTATTCAAATTATCAGTTCCAAAGTGTTAATATTTTTATGGCACTACACTGTTAGTAAAGTACACCCTTTTTACATTTTTCTTTTCAGAGAGAAAGGATGAATATGCCACTGTGAACAGTGTCAGATTTTAAAAAACACATGTGTGGAGTGATTTGAATATCAAGATAGGCTTCCACATAGTGGAAAGGCCCAGTCTAGACATTAGGATCTGATGCCATACTGTAGTTACCTACGAGGGTAGAAGATTTCAAAGTGTTAAGAGTAGCCAGACTGAAAAAAGTAAGAAATGGCAAAAGAAATGAGTGTGGAGAATCTTCCCACATAAGTAAAATGTTTCATTAGAAACATGTAGATTTTAGAGAGCCACCAGCTATAAAATTCACATTGCTCTTTATATAAAATGATTTTGCCTTTTAAAATAGTCCAAGGCTAGACCCTGGCTTTTGGAATGTTATAAATATTTAATGGCTCAAATAGTCTCAAAAGTTACCTAATGCAATAATTTATTTAAATAACATTAAGGCCTTTTTTTTTTTCCTCCTGATCTAGATGGATGAAACATTAGATCTTTCAGTACACACATATTCAATGGTCAGGTCGTATAACCTAATAAGGCACTGCCATAGAACATAACAAACTTGACTTATATTCAGAGGAAATAGACTTAATTCCTAGCTCTGCGGCTCACTGACCATGAGATTTTAGCCCATTTGCTTAGCTTAATGTAGGCCTTGATGTTGCTATTGGTAAAATCAGAATATTAACTGACTTGTCATAAACCTCAGTCAACGATAAATTGCTATATACACAGAAGGGCTCATTATTATCATCAGCTAGATTCACACAAACTTTTCATCATTATATTCACATGGAGAGACAAATACAGAAAAGGCAAAGTCTTTGAAAATTTCTCCTCTTAATATCACCTGAAACGTGCTTGTACTTTCTAGTTTTCAGACTAGCTATATTCTGACATTTGTGTAGTCAACCACAAGCACAGCAAGCAGGATGGCATTTATCTTTTATAATAATACAGAGTGCTCTATCGTAAAGTAGGGTCACTGAAATGAGTACTAATCCCACCAGCGTCTAAGGTACAACCAGCAGGGTCCAGGTCAACAGGCAAGCAGCCGATAATTTGCCCAACAACACTGAATTTCATCTGCCCACAGCCTCTATCTACTGATTATACAATCAATACACCTCAGATGAGAAGAGCTAACAACTGACCTGGGCAGATCAATGCTAGTGAATAAGCGCTTCATGACAAAAAGTTTGATAATTACCATTCTGAAGCCGTGTAAATGTTGTTTCTATTGTAACAACATTCATGATGATACTGCTATGATTGCACTGTTATTATAGGTTTAATGTTAGGCAATCAAGCTACAGTGGTCTAGATATCAACAAACAGCAGCAAAAGAAAACATCAAATTGTCCCTATTCTTTTGACACCGTAGCTGAGAAATTTTTCTATGTTAGTAGCCCTAAATGAACAATAATAAGTGACAATTTAGTGAAAAACACTATTTTTACATCTTACAAAAGTCATGCAATATAGATTGATATAAGTGTGATTATTTCTAGGGCCACTTGAACCAGGGGATTAAAATAAATTCAGTCCTGTGACCATGGTTTTCTTTCTTTCCTTTTTTTCCCCACGTACATCATTTATAGAGGATTTATGTAAATTTTCTCTATATTCGTAATTTTTCAAGCATTAGTATAGTCATAAGTATAGGGTAACTTGGCTTGACTTAATTATCATCGTTTCTATTACAATACACTTTATTTTTTTTAATTTTATTTTTGAGTCCTGCTTGCTAGTTCATTCTCAATCATTAACATTTAGAAGAACTAGTCATTACTGGTTTTCAATAGCTGCTTAGGTTCCTATAAGCACTTAGAGTCTTAAAACACAGAAATGGAAAACAGGTATTTCAAAGGTAGAACAAATTATGACTCCTAGAGTTAGGGTCCAAGGAGCCCTAATGTGTGGGCACTGAAGCACACAAATTCTTAACTTTCCCATTTGCTTTTTAAAAACCACAAGGAATTGGGTTTAAAAAAAAAAAAAAACTAGGACACCTCATTTCTGTAAGATGCTTGTCACATAGAAAAGTGGGAACCGATTCCAAAATGAAAGGCTTTTCAAAAGAATGGCAGTCTCTTTGGGCCATAATCATTTCTACGAGGGTATGTCTGACTTTCAATTTCTGTGACACACATTTTTAATTGTCACTTCCATAAATCCATGCACCAGCTGCACCCACACAGCAATAAAGTCACCTGTCTGCAACTTGTTTTCCACATCCCTGAGTGGCCAAATCTCTCACTGTCTGGGGTAAATCAGCCACCTTTCCATGTAGATAAGAGATACGGGGGAGGAGGGGAGCAATGCTAAAGAGTTTGTCAATAGCTCAGGAGAGAAAGGGCAAACCAAAAACCTTTTGTGGGCAGCAGCGCGAGCAAGATTTCCAGCATGCTCCAGGGTTGCTGTTAAATGTCTTTTTCAGCAGTATTCTTTTTCTTTCCATGTAGCTTCTACCTCGCAATGGAGTCAAAGAATATGATGTATATTAAAGTACTCTGCCTCTCAGATGGGGTTCATTTTTATTCAGGGGCAATTTTGCTGACTGACAGGTAAGCGTTTGGTGCTGAAATTGGACCTGTACAAGAGCTTTGCATTTCATTTGCTCCATTACACCAGTGCACGAATTACTGGGCCTCCATGTTGGCATCTTTCCATTACTTTCAAATATCTGACATGAGCAAAATGACTCATCTGACATTTCATGTAACAAATTTGTTCCAAAAAGAATAGAACATTATTATACTATTTTATATACCTGGGAACCACAACCTTCCACCCTAATCTGACCAGAAATTGTAAGTGTATAAATAGTAGCTGATATCAGAAAACACACTGCCAGTGACAGCCGTAAAATACCACGGCAAGAAATAGGTCTGCTTTATCGCACTACCCACTGTCACTTCAACCTACTTCCTGAAATGTTAGCAAACTTTAGTCAAAGAGGTAGCTTTGTATTTTGATTTTGTTTCCACCACTGAGTAAACTTTGAGGCATTATTTATGCCAATGTACCAATGCATCAACTTTTCACTTTTAATCAATTGCTTTCATATGTGTTCATTTTCCTTACAGAAACACATTTCTTGAAACGGTACAGATAACTAATAGAGTCAAGGAGTTAAGAGGCCTGTATCAAATAGTCACTCACAGTTGTAATGCTATTGTCTGCTGACCAGAACAGAATTATTTGGTCTCTAAATTCTTCTAGCTCTCACTTTCTCTTTGAATGCTTTTTTTTTTTTCAGCAAAAATTATACAGACCATGACTCACAACCTTAAGACAGCTCATTTCAAAACTAACATCACACCCAATTACCCAATTTGCCTCGCAGAAACGTGTTTCAATTCTTTGCTAAAGGCCAGTGTTATCTTAGAGAGCCTTGCTCCAGGTAGAAAATTAAAGAGGAAAGAATCCTCAGCTTTATGACTCAGCCAAGAGTTTTCCCCACCTCTTCACTTAAAAATACCTCAGTGACACATTACAATCTGCCATCTCAAGCTGAAGATCACAGATCTACACTCAGAGAAGGGTTTTTCTAGGTGACAGTATAACATTTCATAAAGGAGCAGCATAATTATGTGACAGTAAAATTTAAAATATCATGTTCACTGTTAGTATGAATACATCAAATTAATACAGTATTATTTCCATATGAAATTATTAGCTTCTTTATTGTATAATGGTATTTTCTTTAATAAATGGTCTCTTTTATATTGTAAATGTTAACGTACCTTATATTATGGTATATCCTGCTTAACAATGTTAATTTACCTTCAAGCATTATTCATATGCTGAATTTATATAAAGCTATAATAGAAAAAAATGAGACATTCAAAAAGTCTCATTACTTTTGTCATTATAACTCATCTGTATTAAAAAAGCATCTGGGAATTCATGGTATTTCCCTGGTACAACCAGCATCAAAGTGATTTGCCTACTCTGGGGAATCATTTAACTAGAATGCTTACAGGATATTGCATATTTGAATAACACATACCTTTGAAGAAACAGTATTAATAAATGGTCCAAGAAAGCATATCTTTTGGAGATAAACTCCTTAAAAATATGTCCAGCATCAAACACAATCATTCTTTTCACAGAAACTGAATGAATGAATGTTCTTTGCAATATTTCTGTCTTGGTCATGATGGTATTGAAGATATGGGGCTACTTAAGCGTCAATGATTACCTTTTGAGTTGCATTTTTAAAACTGTGCCAGTGAGGCTATTTCTGAGCAAATCCTAAGCAGCCTCTAGCTGCAACAGTGCACTTACTATTATTCTTGACTCCCCTCCCTCACTAATCCTAACATGCTAATCCTCAGACCTGGGTAATCTCACCAACCACATTCTCCTTACCTGCTCCTGTGATTGTTGAAGGCTATCAGCGTAAGTCAAATCACATTGACTTTGATCAGCGATCACCTTCATACTGGACCCGCAGGTGATCCAACAGGCTTTCTATTTTTCTCACAATAACTATCCTTCACCATTCAAACTTGCCCCTGACTCTTCATTTTCAGCAGTCGACTGCCTCCCAAATCACTGAAATATATTGAGGCCACTGAGTACTACATCCCATAACTTTCATCTTCTTTACTTCAGATTCCCTGGGTCTTCTTTTGCTTCTGCCTCCTCCTTCTTCTGCTTTTTTTAATTTCATCCATTCTCATTTTCTCTGAGACCTACTCCGCTGTCTGTGCCCTATGTTCAACATCTCCACAGGTATGCTCAGATCTCCCAGATCTGGATATTAGGTCTCCAAGAAGGGGGATGCCTAGTGGGTACCTTAGAATCTGACCCATACTTTATAAGTCATCAAAAAATATTTGCTGGGAAATTAAATGAATGATTGATTACTGAAATAAGATCCTATAAGGGTTTCATGCTATGTGAAGACATAGGCAAAAAAGAATAGCAACAAAAATTATAAAAATATTTATAAAATAAATCTAACAAAAATGGGCAAGATTTATGTGAAGAAAAATATGTAATGCTACTGAAAACATAAAAGAACACTTAAATAAATGGAGAGAGACATGCCGTGTTCCTAGATGGAAGCATTCAATATTGTAATGATGTCATTTCATTATCCAATTACTCTATAAGTCAGTGCAGCTACAATCAAAATCACAATTTGTATGGACAATATATATACATTTTGGGGGCATTCTTGCTGCACTGGCATTTGGGGCCTTGATCCTGGAGAGACTGTCCTTCCCAGGGCTAGCTAATTCTTAGAGAAAGCAAACAACTCCCCTTGCAAGAGTGACTTTGATGTACAAGCCAATCAATCCAGAACTCACACCTGCAACCAACCCTTTTATCAAATTCTCACACATCAAATCAATATTCTCCCTGCTATAAGTCACCCCAGGGCCAGGTACTGGAAAACTAGGGACCACCCCCACAGCCCAGAGCCTACCAAAATTATTCAAACTACCCAATACTAAGCTAGTCAACATATCTACCCTGCCTCACCCATTCCTTTCCATGAAAACTCCAATAAACGCTCTAGGCCATGCCCTCCCCTCTCCTCTTCTGCCTCCTTTCTGACCCTGGTGCTTTTCCATGTGGCCCTGCCTCCTGTTTCTAGAGATCCATGAGTATAAGCTTCTTTCCTCAGGACAATCATTTCTGTATTTGCATGTTTTGCCATACAGGATTAAAACAAATCCTAAAGCACATTTTAATATATAATTTGTATTTTTTATTCAATAAACAGATTCAAATGTTCACCTGGGAGAATAAATAAGAAAAGTCAAGAAAAGTTTAAATAGAAGAATAACGAGGGGGACTTCCCTGTGGTGCACTGGTTAACACTTCACGCTCCCAATGCAGGAGGCCCGGTTCAATCTCTGGTCAGGGAGCTAGAGCCAACACGTATGCTGCAGCTAGAGGAGCCGGCAAGCTGCAACTAAGGAGCCCACGTGCTGCAACTAAGATCCAGCACAAACAAAATAAAATAAATAAATTAAAAAAAATACTTTATTAAAAAAAAGAATAATGAGGGAGGGATTTGCCTGATCAGAAATCAAAACACAACTATAGGGCTTCCCTGGTGGTGAAGTGGTTAAGAATCCGCCTGCCAATGCAGGGGACAGGGGTTCGAGCCCTGCGCCAGGAAGACCCCGCATGCTGTGGAGCAACTAAGCCCATGTGCCACAACTACTGAAGCCTGCGCACCTAGAGCCCGTGCTCTGCAACAAGAGAACCACCGCAATGAGAAGCCTGAGTACCGCAACGAAGAGTAGCCCCTGCTCGCCTTAACTACAGAAAGCCGGCATGCAGCAACGAAGACCCAACACAGTCATAAATAAATAAATTAATTAATTAAAAAAATCAAAACATAACCATAAACATATAGTAATTAAAGCAGAAACAGTCAAATCAGTGAAACTGAACAGAGCATCCAGAGACAGACACACTTACATATACGGATATAGTGTATGATAACGACTCTATCTCAAAATAGTGAAGAAAAGATTAACTAATATGTTTTGTTTGAACAAACAGAAGACCATATGGAAAAATCACATTTGGAATTTTACCTCATATCATATGTAAAACTAAATTTCAGATAGAATCACAGAGCCAAATGTTTAAAAAATTTATAGAAGTACTGAAGAAAATTTAAGAGAATATTTTTATAATATTATGATGGAGACAGCCTTCCTAAACAAGACACAAAAGCCAGAAGCCTTAAAGGGGGACTGCATAAAGAACACTAAAAGATAAGATAGCTGAAGGAAAAGATATGAAGCATATACAGCAAGCTTGGCATGGGCTTCCATGATTCTCCATGACTTATTTCCCATGATTCCCTCATATAAATCATGATGAATTAGGCTGGCCATTTGGTAAACATTGCTTTTACTTTCCAAATGCTTCACCTTTGCTCATTTTCCCTTCATCTACGCATGTCAAAACCTTTCTGGCCCTTTAAGGTGTATTGCAAATGTACCTTCCCTATGAAATCTTACCTTAACTCCCCTCCCTATTACCCCTAAGCCAGAAAATAATCTTTACCTCTGAATTCCTATAGCAGTTTTGTTCATCTTATGAGCACAATGAAAAAAAAATGTCTTACACATACCTAACTCATCTTTTAGGCTTAAGGCTCATTGAAGGCCTAGACTGGGTCTTATTTATTTTTGTGTCCTCCACAGGTCTTAGCTCCTTCTATGGCAGTGTTTCCAGAGTAGAATATATACCATTAGTGGTAGGCAAGATAGATGAGCATTTTTAATTTTAATATTGTAATGTTATTTTATGAAAATTTTCTATTTATAGGAAATGATACTGATATTCTATTTTAGTAGTGAGTTAGGATTTTCAGCATTAAATGGGAATGAAATTCTGACACATATTACAACATGGATGAACCTTAAAGACATTATGCTAAGTGAAATAAGTCAGTTACAAAGGGCAAATATTGTATGATTCCACTTATATGAGGTACGTAGAGTAGTCAAATTCATAGAGACAAAAAGAATAGTTGTTGCCAGGACTGAAGGGAAGGGGGAATGGGGATTCATTGTTTAACGGATATGGAGTTTCAGTTTGGGAAGATGAAAAAGTTCTGAGGATGAGTAGTGGTGATGGTTGCACAGCAATGTGAATGTACTTAATGAACTGAACTATACACTTAAAATTGGTTAAAATGGTAAATTTTATGTTATGTATATTTTATCACAATAAAAAATACTTTTAGGTAGCAGAGTATTTGTCAATAATTCATGAAGATAGTTCATAAATGAGTGACATGTCAAATACAATGTTCTAATGATTTATTTCATACATTAATGTCATCTCAATATAAGTTCTGAAAGACCTATAACTTTTATTTCTTTTTGTTTATTCATACCCAAGATTATATCAAAGAATGCCTTAGAACAATGCTATATGTATAACATTGATTATGAATAATTGTGCAAATAAATGGAATTATAAAGTAGTTACTTGTTATAGAAAGAAGAGAATACACAGGACTGCTACATATAAATATTATATTAATTTTAAAAAATGATGCATAGCTACTAACTGTGAAAAGAGCTGACTAGATTTAAACTAGAATGATGTTTAAGTTTCACTTGCATAAACCTAAGTCCGTGTGTGTTTAATTGGATGTATGTTAATATACTAATAAAACGTGACCTCAAATATTATCCTAATGGAACAATTTCATCCTTCCTTCAAGTTTTAAGGAACTCCCTCCTCTTTTACCTCACTGCTACAAATTCTTTATTTTTCTATCTAATACAAACAAACAAAAATAAACCTCTAGTTAAAGTCTATATCTTTCTATGTCCTACACAAATCTACCTTTTTATTCAAATGTTATCTCAAATTCCATTACATTGGTAAAAAGGACTGGATTTAAAATATCTGCTCTAGTTCCCCCAAAACAAAAGAAAGATGGCATTAAACGTGGTTTTGTTTTTTGATCCTAAAATCTCTTTTAACCTTGCCACCATGCTCTGAATCTAAGCAGTCATGAACCTCAGATTACCTAACCTTTAGCTCAAAACATATTTTATCTTTTATTTTTATTTATTTATTTATTTATTTTTGCGGTATGCGGGCCTCTCACTGTTGTGGCCTCTCCCATTGTGGAGCACAGGCTCTGGACATGCAGGCTCAGCGGCCATGGCTCACAGGTCCAGCCACTCCACGGCATGTGGGATCTTCCCGGTCCGGGGCACGAACCCTTGTCTCCGGCATCGGCAGGCGGACTCTCAACCACTGCGCCACCAGGGAAGCCCTCTTTTATTTTTTGTATCAATAAGTGCCTATCTAAAAGTACAACAGGACTAAAATACGGCAGGCTGTCTTTTGAAGTTAAAATACGTAACACTCTGACATCCTACCAATCTCTGTCGATCTTCTTAAAACATGGTCCCCAAATTCATGTATTCATAAGCTAAGTGGAATCACATTATACAGTAGTACAGATTGTTTTCAAAATAGCCTGTGGCCTGTTTTTGTTGGTTTGCTTTTAATCTTTTAAAAAGCAGAATTATTTACACCAAACTATCTAAAAATTAGGCAACTTTGATCAAGTCTGAAAAAACAGGAGCAGATAAGAACAGCCATTGGCATTAGCAGTTTCCATCGTAGACTGCTCCTGTTGTGGTTAGTATCAGTAACAATAAACAGTTATTTAGCTCTGACTGCACAGAAGGAACAGCCTTCCCCCATGTAAGTGAACAGATATCTCTGTTATGGGGAGACTCAGATAACAGTATTTTGTTAAGTTCCTGGAATGCGATTGTTTGAAAGAAGATGATAAATCTATTCCTCTCACAGATTTAGCGTTGCCTCTGGGATTTCATCATAGTTCAGTTATAAATTAACTGCACAGTAGATTTATTCATCTATCATTCTCCCATAACAAGTCTGATCATGATTGCTTTGTATGTCTCCATTTGGCACACTGGGGTTTTATTCGTTTAACAAGATTATTTATTAATCAGGCATTTATTGAATAAGGTTTAAAGGAACTCAGTGGGTCTGAGACAGAATGCATTAGATCTATCGTTAGGATTATTTTTATTTCAGGTATTCCTTTAAGTGGGCCTCATTGTATTTGGGGGAAATATTACTCATGAGATGGGCATTTTCTCTTAAATACATTTATCCTGGCTTTATGAAATACCTGATATGGGGATAATCTAGTTAAAAAGGAAAAAATTAACTACGTAGCATCTCTATGAATTTTGTATTTAGAGGGTAAAAACCACTCCTAAATTAATATCAGATAAAGGAATAATCCTAGTTAAGAAATAAAATCCTCCTTGATCCAAATGGCAACTTAAAAAAACAAAAGGTAACCAATAACTATAAAAACTCACCATACAAATAAGATCTGCCAATTGCTATAAAATTCACATTATCAAACTGATATGCCATTTTGCCTTATACCAGGGAAAAATTGTCACTGCAACAAAAAGCATTTTATTTGAGGACTAAATGAGTAACGACTGCACTTGAAGCTAACGCACAGAGGAAACTGAGGAAAGAGGATTGGCCATGACCGGGGCTCAAGCTTCTCTTGGTAACTACACTCCTTGAATATTCTAACCCACATCGATCGTGCCAGCCACTACCTCCACAAAGAGAGAGGTTTAAAACTGAGAGAAGAGATGGGATGAGAGATAAGAAGAGAGGCAGGAAAATTATGGAATTTCAGAGTTGGAAGGGATTTTACAGAACTACTGAGGGAGAGTAATAATAGTAATAGTATATAGATTGGGAATGTAAAGTTATTAAACAAAACTCATCTTTAAAGTAGGAAAAAAATCAAAGTGACTCAGAATCATTTGAAATGAATATATTCCATTGGATTACATATGCAAGTTTAGTGAAATACTCCAAGAAAATCATCATTCCTATAATAAGCTGTAAGAAGCCTATGATATTTGCATCTTGATTTATACACTTTTACCATGTAAGCAGAAATATTGCAAGTAACTGAACTTAGAACTTTTGAAAATGAAAAACATTTATTTTGAAGCAGTGAGATGATATTATCACCAATTATTAATAGTTTTCCTATTGAGTTGTCTCTGGGTACAATTGTTCTATGAATAAAAATCACAGGAGAGTGTGATTTTTATTCATGAGAGTCTCTCAGAACACATACATAGTTTAAGGCTCTGTCTAGAATTAATCTAAACAATCTAAAAACTGAGGTAAGATGGCCAAATGAAATTCTGAGACTGTCCTAAAGATTGGCATTTCAACCATCATCACTGCTTTTAAGCCAAGACTTGACCATTCCACCTTATAAATATATCGTGAACGCTTCCACTCCTCTCCCTTCTATCTCTTCCACCATTGTCTCCCTTGTTGCAGTTCTCTTATCTGGGCCTCAGCAGTAGCCTCCCTCCGGGGCTCTCAGAATCCACACCCCATTTCAGCTCTGGTCCTTTATGTACTCTGTAACCAGACGGTTCTTTAAAAGTACCAGGCTGTGCATGTCATTCCCCCAGCTTTGCACCTTCAATGCCTTCCCATTGCTTTTAGGATAAAGGGCAAAACCCCTGCCATGGCCCATAAGGCTCTGCAAAGTCTGGCTCTTTCTCTTTCCTCTCCTGTTTTGCTTACCTGCTCCAGCCAAACTGGCCTTTTTAGACTTTTAGTTCCTTCAGTGCAAAGCTCTTTGCAATCTCAGGGACTTTGCAAATGCTCTGCCAGCTGTCTAGAACACTTTGCCCCACTCTTTTGCCAGTACATCCTTTAGGTTTATGCTTAACTGTCACTTCCCCAGGAACGCATTCCTTAGTCACCCCAGCCCCACCCTAGCAAAGTTGGCTCTCTTTATTATAAATTCTAACAGCAACTTTTATCACAGTTGCAAGTAAACAACCTTTCCAGGGCTTGCTTGTAAACTATTACATGAGGGCAGGAATGGTATTTTGCCTCATTCACCAGTTTCCCCAGGGCTAAGTAAGCACTCAATAAACATCTGCTGAATGAACAGTTCTAGATCCAAGGGGAGAGCAGTGAGCATCAACTTTGAAGCCCACTTCTATGGCTGTGCTGGTGAAGAAACAGTTAATGCCTGGCTTGGCTAGCCCGGCTGTGCCAGGGCAACAGGTCTAACTGCAGAAGAAACCCGACCCAGGAAAGCCTCTCCTTTCATCTTCTTCCACTTCTCATCCCTCCCATATCTGTCTCTGCCTAACAGCAATCCTTTCCTTCCAGAAAACAAAAGCTGAGCCCTAAATTGAGCTTCCTCCAAAAGGGATCCCACTTCCATCAGTGCACTCGCCTAGACAACGTTACTCAAAACTGTGCATGTGTGTGTTGTATCCTTTCTCTGACTTCATGAGAAAGGATTTACAAGAGAGAGAAGGGACACTCTGCTGAATAAACATAATTTTTCCATCACACTTGATAGCTGTTGCTCTGTGCAGTGCTTAAGGCAGAAATACGAGTATTCCTGCTCAGCAAACATCATGTCCACGCAGAGGTCACCCACAGCTCTGTGGTCCTGTGGAGAGCGTTTTAATATGCCACTGACTGATGGTTGCATTGCATGTGTCACATAAGCCTGACAGAAGGGCTGAATTAATGTCAATTAGGACAGTCTTAGAGTTCTTTGAACAACCCAAAGGCTGAGCCAGTACTATTAAAAGAGCTGCAGGAAAATTTCTGTTCCTCTATTAAATCATCCCAATAATTCCTTACTGAGAACCATAGACTTGATACTCTTTACAAACCTACAGAGGAATCTGCTGGTCAACTGGTAACTCTCATTAGTGGAATTTACTTCTGGAATACCGGTTCCCACGGTAGCTGTCCTTCTCCCTCAAGCTTCTGACTGTGGCTATACAATTACACTCCAATTCTGTTTCTGCTACCACTAGGTGTTCAACCCTAGAATCTTGTCTCCCTGAGAAATATTTACAGATCAGGGCCCAACTCTTAAATATACATTTACATTAATCCTTGTTATAAGCATAGAAGGCAGGGTCAGCTGAGATGTTTTAACATGCATGCTTTCTGTTTGCCTTAATTTTTTTTTAATTCAAAGCAGCCTTACCTGATAATTCTTACACAACTCCTTAAACTGCATCTACTCATCAATGTCAAGTGGAGTTCTAAGATTGCCAGTTGAAAGGCCCAGATCTGTGTTGATTCTGCCACAACTTCTTAACTCCTTTCCTATGGCTGATTTTTAAAAAAATCGTGTTAACATATTTCACTGTTGTGGGGAAGAGGTTGCCTGATCCTTCCACCATCAACTAGAAGCCCCTACAGTGGCCTTGTGGTTCATAGGCCTTTAGGACTGCCCCTGTGTGAGTCAAACAATAGCTCACATGGGATCCAGCAGACAGATTGAAAAAAAATTCCAAATTCTGCCCCAAAGGACTAACTGAACTTAGCAATTTGTTCTTTTTCATTAAAAAAAACAAAAAAACTTGTAGTACCTTTTCATAATGCAACAATAAGCTACAATGTGGATTTCTGCAGAATTCTGGAACAAAGCCAGAGCAACAAGAGCTCTTTTTCTTGAGGAATAAGACCCATATGTCAAAATTTATCTAGAAACTCAATTTGCCTGGCTGCTTCATCATGCTAGGAGAATAACTACAAAATTATACTACTGTTCATTATGGCCAGGGGGACCTTAATTTATTATGATTCGTGCCAGAGTAGTACAGTAGCCTCAGCAATGGCTATTGCTGTATGGAGATGTGCCAGTCTCGTAATGGTTACAAGTGGATCATAATACTATACTTGGTTTTTGCAAATGTTTAATTGACATGAAATATTCAACAGCCGGTAGAGATAATTTGTAATCCTCAATTCCCTTTTAGTCCCATCTAATTTACCCAACAGATTTATGGGCTATATATACCCACTCATGCACTCACACACAAACATATGTTGTGGTATGACAACACAATATTGCATGGCAAACTACCTCTGTGTGAAAAGAGCGGAAATAGCATTATCAACTTTTGAAAATTCAGCCTTCCTATTTATTTTTAGGGTCAAAATAGTAACACTTGTGGCATGACTGGGACTTGATCACTTGTTAACAAGACAGTGGGGAGATCTTTTAAAACAGTAGTTTTGGCTGAACATAGTATTACCTGGAGAGTTTTTTAAATATTCCAAACCCAAGCCATATTCCATCTCACTTAAATTAGATTCTCTGGGGTGAGATCTAGGCATCAGGTTTTTTGTTTGTTAGTTTGCTTTTTAAGTTCCCCAGGTGACTCCTATGCACAAACTTTAGAACTGCTTTAGAATCTGTTCCTGAGGTTTTGTTTTTTTTTTTTTTGTAAAGTGTAAATTCAGGCAATATTAAATTATACAATCCTCACATATCAGTTTTGGAAGCAATCATCTCATGTAATAGTTTCATTTTCAAGAAGGGAAGATAGGGACCCAGAGAAGTCAAGTGACTTTCTCAAGTTCTCTCAGCAAGGTAGAGACAAAGTTTTACAGCTACATCTTCGTGCTCCAATCCAGTGTTCTTTCTAAGATACCACATATGCCTGACTATTCACACTTATTTTTCTTAATTTTTACTTCTTTTTCAGATCCAATTTATGGATTAAAAAATGTTGTAAGGCATTGCCATTAAGCCATCTCTGCTATATATTAAGTGAATGTAAATTAAATTTAAATGATTTGGAAGGGGCCTCTTGACCAGAACTATGCTAGGAAATGCAAGAGATACAAAGATGAGAATCTACAACCTAGTAGAAAAAAATCAGGACAACACACAAGATTCACTTATAGCTAATGGTGGATACTTGCATAGAGGTAATAATACCACAAGGTCCAGCAAAAAGTTAAAGTACAATATTTAGCAGCTTGATAAATACTCAGAATGTAGGCCTTTGCACTCCGAAGAAAGTTTAATCAACTAATGTGCTTTGAATATCAACTATATTAATAATGTGCAACTATTGATTCTATACTCTCCCTTTAAATAACTATCTTCACTCTGTTTCCCCTATGAGACAGTATCAGGAACACAAAGGTAACAGTCACAAAATGAAAAACAATACAACTATTAAAAAAATATTGTAGAAGAATATTTAATAACATCAAAATGGCTATAGTATATTTTGAAGTTTGAAAAAGTGAGATTATAAAACAGTACTTGTAGCATAATCCTTTTTTAAAAATATATTAATTTTCATACATACTTGTGGAAAATATATCTCAAAGAGTAAAGAGTAGATATCTCTAAGTAGCAGGGTTATAGGATTATTTTTATAATAAGAAAAAAAATATATATATATATATTTTTTTGCGGTACGCGGGCCTCTCACTGTTGTGGCCTCTCCCGTTGCAGAGCACAGGCTCCAGACGCGCAGGCTCAGCGTCCATGGCTCACGGGCTCAGCCGCTCCGCGGCATGTGGGATCTTCCCAGACCGGGGCTCGAACCCGTGTCCCCTGCATCGGCAGGCGGACTCTCAACGACTGCGCCACCAGGGAAGCCCAGAAAAAAAAAAATTTTAAAAGTTCAGTAAAGGCAAACCTTTGTGAGGTTTAATTTAATCTCAGCCTTATTTTTCTCTTTGTAAAATAGGAATAATAATAGTTACAACACAGGATTGTTGTTTAGATCAAATGGTATAATGTCTGTTAAAATTTTTTTTAATTTTTGTATATTGTGAAATGCACTTTATTATTTTTATTCATATCCCACCACCAACACCAACACCACCAGTACTGATGGATGCAGGTCCTCTTAAGCAGGCTAGGCAGGTGGGAATTTCATATTTTAAGAGCATGGCTTTGGAGACAGATGTGAATCCTGGTTTCTAGCTGTGTGACCTTGGGCAAGTTTCCCAACCTCTCTAAGCCTCATTTTCCTCATCTGTGAAATGGAAATAATAATGCCTATCTCACAGGGCTATTGTGAGGATTAAATGAGTTAATACTTGTATTTAGCATGTAAATGAAAGCTCATAAAGTATATATTAGCTATTATTGTTGTTAACAACTGTCCTACTGTTGTAATAATAATTATAATTGTACCATGAAGCAAATGGATTAGAAGAGAAAGGAAGATAAACAGAGAAAAGCAGAACTAGTTTATTGGGAAACTGCTCTGGATCTGAAATTCTGATGCAAAACACAGGGTGAAATGGGGAGCTGTTAGCCCCTCTCACTAGCTCAACACATCAGAGGAATCTTGACTCAAAGTCAGCAGCTATGTGGCAAGTTACAAAGCCCTCGGGAGAATATTCCAATAAACCTCCTACCAACTTGATCTTGTATTTTCATTCTGTTCAAGCTCATTACCTGTAAAAGCAACTCCACCACCACTGCTACTTCATCACGACCACCATCACTACCATCACTACCCTAAGTGGAGGCTTAGTTTTTTCTCCTACTTACATTCTCCAGCCCTGTCCAGGGCTCACTTCCCTACTTGGTCACTGTCTGGTGATTTCCCAGACTTTCCCTAAGCAATCTATATCCTCCTGGCCTTGCACCAGATAATTCCACTTCCCTGTACATTTAGAAGCATCAGATCTATTTTACTCTGTCACAAGTGACTAAGGAGGCCCAAGATCTAAGATCTGTGACCAGATCTTAAGGTTTGTCATTAATGTTAGTTGCCACTTGCCCTAGACTCCGTAAATTGCTTCCTGTGTATCTTATAGCTTAAGCTAGCAAATGGAAAACTCCTGATGAAGGATATAATTCGCCTCCTGAAAAGCAGGCAGTACATGGCTGAACTGACTGATGCAAAATGGGAATATTAATAAAAAAGGCCTAGAGGTATGACTTAGAAGAATTATACTGGGAGAAGTCACTAGGTCATCTCAGGAGAAAACAACAGGGAAAATAAAGTCAAATGCTTACTGTGATGATTAATTTTATGTGTTAACTTGACTGGGCCATGGATGCCCAGATTAAACATTATTTCTCTGTGTGTCTGTGAGGGTGCTTCTAGATGAGATTAGCATTTGAATGGGTGGACTCAGTAAAGTAGACTGCCCTCCCCATTGTGGGTGGGTATCATCCAATCCCTCAAGGGTCTGAATAGAACAAAACGAAGAGGAAATGAGGATTTATTTCCTTCTGGCATGCCTGCTTTGCTGTGACACGGTCTGCTCCTGCCCTTGGACTGGGATTTACACCATTAGCTCCCCTGGGTCTCAAGGCCTTCAGACTTGGACTGGAATTATACCACCAGTTTTCCCGAGTCTCCAGCTTGAAGACAGCAGATGATGGGACTTTTAAGCCTCTATAATCATGTGAGCAAATTCCTCATAATAAATCTCCATATATATTTTATATATATATCTCCTGCTTGTTCTGTTTCTCTGGAGAACCCTGACTTACATACCTATATATCAATTCATAGAGATGACTAACAACTAAATTGTATGTTAAAAACATATTCATCTATATAACAATCTAATACAAATAGGAAAGAAGGGAGAAAACAGTAAGAAAGGAAAACAGTAATGATAGTCTTATGAGAGTATATATACTATAAATTACCAGTCAGATGGAGAATTAAGATGATATATTTCTAAATCTAGATATGAAGTTGACATTTTTTTAGATGTAGCAGTGATGGGGAGCTTCATCTTGCCACACTTACGCTGGAAAGTTGGTGGGAACCTATAAAACATGGTGTCAGAAAGGTTAAATTCCAGAATGCTGAAGTTGCAAGAAGAAAGAAAAAGATTATAAAGATTACAAAAGGTTGTTTGGAACAAGAAGATAAACAAGAATGTTACAGAACCAGTGTCCAGGGTGTGCAATGTAATAGTAAAGGGAGACAGGAAGAAGGCAGTACTTAGCAATCCCTTTTTTTGCTCTGATTTAATTTTCTCTCTGGGAAGGGTAGAATAAGAATCAAAAATAAGGACTCAAAGCCCCATCTAAGATGTAAGATAGTAAGAAAACAGCATGAAGTCACTTCAAATGAATTCAAGTTTGCAATCTGAGACCAACTACATCCCAGGGTATTGAAACAATTTGAGGGCAAATGTGCAGAATCACTATTAGGAACTTTGAGACATCCCAAAGAACAGGGGAGGTGCCAGGGGAATGGAAATGTACATAGTCTATGTTCAGATTCTTTTAAAAGGTATATTAGGTAACACTATAGCCAAAGGGCACCCCAAACTATTGATATTAATAAATGAAAGTATGCCAAACTCATCTTATATCCTCTTTTTTTTTTTCTTATTTGATAGATCATCAGCCTGTCATTAGAAGAATGCCAGAGTATCTCCTGATTTTAAGAAGGCATTTAACTAAGCCTCAGGAAGATTCTTATGAACAAGATCAAGAACAACCAGCCAAGTTAGTTGGTGGATGTCATCCTGTCTTAGTAGAAACTCCCAGAATTGTGTTTAGATCTAGCCTATTCAAAAATTTTATCAACAACTTGGAAAGAGACTTCAAGAGCAAAATTTTGGACTATTCTTCCAATAGGAAGGTTAATTAATAATCTGGACGATGAATAAAAATTTGAGTTGATTTTGATTGGCATAAAAATGAGTTGGAGGGGCTTCCGTGGTGGCACAGTGGTTAAGAATCCGCCTGCCAATGCAGGGGAGGCGGGTTCGAGCCCTGGTCCGGGAAGATCACACATGCCGCAGAGCAACTAAGCCCGTGTGCCACAACTACTGAGCCTGTGCTCTAGAGCCTGCGAACCACAACTACTGAGGCCAGTGTGCCACAACTACTGAAACCTATGCGCCTAGAACCCATGCTCCACAACAAGAGAAGCCACCACAATGAGAAGCCTGCGCACTACAACAAAGAGTAGCCCCCGCTCTCAACAACTAGAGAAAACCTGCGTGCAGCAGTGAAGACCCAATGCAGCCAAAATTAAATAAATTAATAAATAAATAAAAAATGAGTTGGAAACCAATAAATTCAAATTCAGATAAAATCTAGCAGGTAGAAATATAAAGAAGCTTATTTATCTTAAAACAATAAATCAAATACCAGGTATAAATTAGAGAATACTCAGCTTGCTAGCAGTTCAAATGAAAAAGAAGATGATTCTCAATATCCATAAAGTGCTTTATCATGAACCAATTTGTAACTCTAGTTCAACCAACTGTTTCAGGCACTGTGCTAGACTCTCACCTACTCCTTAATTAGGCTTCACTAAGTAGATAAAGGGTCCAGATGCACAGATGCAGTAGTCCGCTATACTGGACCCTGTGCAAGACACATCTTTCAAAGGGATGACAGATTTGGTAGAGAAGAGGGAGAAAAGATGAAGACCATGTTAAAACAAAATACATTTTGTGCAAAACAGAATTTCTTAGTGTGAAGAAATAGAAAAGACATGAGAGTTATCATCAAATGCTTAAAAGACTCTCATGAAAATAGGGTGGGGCTCTAGAGAGCAGTACAAAGTGTATATTATGACAGAGAAGTATATTTGGGCTCATTCTGGGGAACACTTCCTCATGTCTGCAACAGTTTAACCATGTGCATTTCCTACTAGTGAAAATGCTCACAAATCTGTCAAGATGTTTATATTTATAGGAGGGGTTCTTGCAATGGGGGGGGGAGCTAGAATAGATGACTGTCCAATCCCTTCCAACATGATCATGCCATGATTCTGTGATTATTGCATCCTAATTAAAACAACGTCATCACTAAGTCGTGCTCTAACCCAACAGCTCTCAAGTTGGATGGCTTTCGTGGTTCTAAGCCTTTGAAGAATCATCTGTTGTAGATTCTGAGAATTAACTAATGAGTCTCTCTGAACCCTGTCTATTGAAGATGGACTTTTGTCTTAGGAAACATTCTTTGAGGCTACAATAGAAGATAAAAGCATTCCCTAGATCCTTTTGTTTGTGTATATCGGCCCATCCCAAGGTCTACACTTAGTCAGCACCCAGGAAGCTGTGACAGGGCAAAAGAGCTTTTAAAGAAACCTGACAACACTGCTGCAGTTGATCATCTCAAGGAGAAAGTCATCACATGAGTTTTCTTTTAATGCCAGTCAAGGTCCTGCTAACAGGTATTTTAAATTGACTGACGTGTGGTGGGGATGGGCAACTTAAGCTGATATAGAGCAGAAAGGAACAGCTAATGCAATTCTTAAACTTCCTCCTATCCTTTAATATATTATTAGTCTCCCTTAATATGTTATTATATATTAAATAAAAGGGACATTTGTCTATCCCTTATATTTGACAAATAGCAATATGGAACAGAAAAACCTTGAAAACAAAAGTGCCTTGAAAAAAATCATCTCTCCACATAAAGTGATCGTCTGCTGGTAACAAGCAAATGGACAGTGACTCAGAAATATGGTACCAACCATTCTTTTAATTATTTGAAAAACGTTTTTCCCAAAAAAACTTTTTAAAAGAGATTATTACTATTGTTACTGTTTCTATTTTACACATGGATGAAGAAAGAGAGGGAGGGAGGAAGAGAGGGAGAGAGAGAGTGAGGGAGAGAGGGAGGGGGGAAGGTGGAAATAAATTAAGTAACTTGTTTAAGGTATTCCAGCAAGTCAGCTCAAGATCAGGAGCAACATCGCCAGACCATCTACTAATATTCCCCTTCTTCAAAAAAGGATGGCCAGGGGCTTCCCTGGTGGCGCAGGGGTTGAGAGTCTGCCTGCCGATGCAGGGGACGCGGGTTCGTGTCCCGGTCCGGGAAGATCCCACATGCCGCGGAGCGGCTGGGCCCGTGAGCCCTGGCCGCTGAGCCTGTGCGTCCGGATCCTGTGCTCCGCAATGAGAGAGGTCACAACAGTGAGAGGCCCGCGTACCGCAAAAAAAAAAAACAAAAAAAAAACCAGGATGGCCAAACACACAAAAGGATTGACCTCACAGAACCATAAAATTAAGTGCTTTATTAAACATGGTTCAGTATTGCTTCTTATTTATTTCACGTTAATGTTATTTCCTCAAATGAGGGAATGCACTAGCATTAAAACACAGCCCCTCACCCCCCGCAAACAGAAACAAAACAGAAAACATTCGCAATTCTTCCTTTCAATGCTGTTCTCTAACAGCTATGAATACAATTGAAGTAATGCCAAAAAAAAAAAAAGGCAGTTATTACCATTATAATTTCCACTGGACATTTCTGTGACAAATAATACTTGCAAACCACATTATCATTAATTATGAATGAATCCTATGTCTAGGTAAATTAATAAAGAAGGCATTTTCTCAGTGAAAAGAGACGAAGCAAACCTCATCGGCAAGAGAAGACAAAGTTTTGCATGCTGTTGCATTCATGGGGGTGAGGTGGGGTGGATATTTTGTGAATATTTTCTCCCTGAAACAATATTACATCCTCCTAACTTGCATCTATCTTTTAATAGCTTTTCACTTTGCAATGAAGATGCCACTTACGACTCAGACAGCTATAACCCTGCACTCTCTCCCCTTTCTGCTGCCCCATGTCTTGATTTTCCTTTACAGACAAATCAGACTTCCTTTCCTCGCATTCACTCCTCAACCCAATGAAATCTGGCTGCCACTCCGTATTACCCTTGGAAGCCTCTCTGGCCAAAATCAATAATGTCCTCTTTGTTGCTAAATTCAATGGACACTTTTCTGTCCTCATCCCACCCAACATCTCTGGAGGATTTGACATGGTTGACCACTCTTTCCCTCTGCAAAGTTTCTCCTCTCTTCGTTTCTATGACAACACCGTCTCCCGGTTATCCTCCTCTCTGGGTATTACTTTTCAGTCTATTTCCCATGTTTTTATGCTACTATCCACCCTTCAAATTAGTGATCACCTGAAATCTATCCTAAGTTCTATTCAGTTCTTTCTTTATTCCTCTTCTTAATGTAATCTCACCCACTCTCATGGCTTTCACTCACATGCATATTTGAAGAAGACTCCCAAATCCATTTCTCCAAGCTGAGACCTCTCTCTTGACCCCCAGACCTTCTAAACAGCCAAGGACCTACTGGGGCAGCTCTTCTAACTGGCCCACAGACTCCAAATACTCAATATACCTAAACTGAAACTCACCCTCCCATTCCACCCCTACTCTAATTTGTTCTTATTTCCTATAGACTCTACTTCAGCATTACCTGTCAGACAAGCCAGAGACCTGGGAGTCACACCTGATTTCCCTTCATCCCTTATCCCACACATTCGAACAGTCACCATATCCGGATAACTCTTTCATAAGAGTTCTCTAATCAGTTTTCTCTCCGTCCCCATTATCAATACCCTTTGTTTAAGGTCTCAATGATTTTTATCTGAACTATGTCAACATCCTCTGATGGTCTCCCTGCCTCTGGACTAACTCCCTTCCCAATCTATCTTCTATGTAAATATCATAAAAATATGCATTTGAGGAGCTTCCCTGGTGGCGCAGTGGTTGGGAGTCCACCTACCAGTGCAGGGGGCACGGGTTCGTGCCCCAGTCTGGGAAGATCCCACATGCCGCAGAGCAGCTGTGCCCGTGAGCCATGGCTGCTGGGCCTCCGCGTCCGGAGCCTGTGCTCCGCAGCGGGAGAGGCCACAGCAGTGAGAGGCCCACGTACCACAAAAAAATAGAAAGAAAACAATATATATATATGCATTTGAAAATATGAATCACTGCTATGCTTTTTTACAAGACTGTGTAATATAGTTCACGTTTACCTCTCCAGTTTCTTCTTTCATTGCTGCCCCCTTTCCACTTTTTTGGCAATTCCAAGACTACTCTTGCCAAGTAATTTTACGTATGCAGTTTCCTCTGCTCAAACTTACCTATCTCCCCTACTCCCACTCCAACCAAAGCTCCCTTCATCTGGTTAATTTCTACTCATTTGTTCTGTTTTACTTATCTTATTTAACAAACCATAATACTGCACTTGCTACTTACCAGGCATTGTTCCAAGGGCTTTATGAATATTAACTCATTTTTACCCTCATTTTATAGATGAAAAAACAAAGCACAAAAAGGTCAAGTAACTTGTCTAAGTCTACATAGCCAACAGTGGCAAAGTCGGGATTCAAACCCTGGTGCTCTGGGTCCAGTTTCCACTTACTTAACCACCAGGAAGACTTCTGTGCTCCTACATTATCCAGTGCATACCTCTAGCATAATGCTTGACTAACTATTGGATTTTCCTATCCTAATGTTCCCTCTCATCCATGAAACAGTTTCTTGAAGGCAGAAATTATATTTTATTCATCTTTGAATGTCTAATGGTTATCCCAGTAACTGCTACTGAGTATCAGACACTAGATACTTGTTCAATGAATGAATGAAGTAGCAACAAAGGTCACAATGGATAAGCAAACCTCCCTGAAACTTAAACAAGTATCAGTTTCTTAAGATTCTCCATACTTCCTTATTTGCAAGTCACTTAATATTAATACCTAGAACCTACTTTGTAAATTTTGTGTTTTACAGTACCAGAATACCCAACCAAACAATGAAGGTAACCGGTATGCTACTAAATAAAAGCTACTTTGAAAGGCAGATGTCTTAAATTAAACTCATTAAAATATCTTCATTTAGTAAATTATTCTTTTACTGTAAAATTACAGTTAGAAACTCTATCCAAGCTGTGAAAATAATTGCTATCATTTATTAGAAAAGAGAGAGAAAGGATACAACTGTTGAATATCTTACCATCCAACTCTGGTAGACCACAGAGGAGAAATACCATTCTCAGAGCACACTTATAACAACAACAAAAAATTGTGTCATACCCTGAACAAAAGGATGCCATGTCCTTTTAAAGGATAAAACGATATATGACAGAGGTTAAAAGTCAACTTGTCTTTTCTTGGTAGTATTTATAGATAGTTACCCTAGAATCACAGCACTTGTATGAGAGAACAGAGTATAAAATGAGGAAGGGTCGTGTGCTATCTACACATGACCTTCCAGGTCAACAGTCAACGGTCAACAGAGTGCCAGTTGTATCTTGGTCAATTACAGGTACTTGAATAGCATGTGTTACTTGCTGAAGGCATTACAGATTTTCAACAAAAGATTTTGATGTGCCATAAAACTTTAAATCATAGCACATGTCTGGTACCTAATTTCTGTGATGAGGGAGTATTCTGACCTTGAACTCTTTTTGCTAAGCAAGCATCATTTTACCTCATGCCAAATAGAATCTGGCATGTGGATGTTGCCCAACAAATGTCTGACATGAAGAGTCACTAAATTTTAATGAGTCCAAGAGAGAATTTCATTTTTCAGGCTAAATATCTGAAAATCTCTTCCTGTCAACCAGAATAAGAACCACAAACCTATCTCATAAGCCCAGGGTAACTATACGGCCTGGTGTCCTGGTTCATGCCGTTGTTCTAGCACAGTTATTAATAGCACCCTCTTTCACTCCTCTAAGCGTCCCTATTAGAATGATAAGTTATATGGTCATCCTAAATATGCCCTGTCTGTAACATGCACAGAAACAGATGTAAGACATCAGGCAGTCCACACTCATACTATCCAGAGGAATAATGAAGAATGGAAAATCATCCTCAATCACATGTACACAAATAAAGCTGAAGATTTATGACAGCTATAACAACAATTTCAGTTCAGTATTAATATTAATATTACCAATACTGATAACACATTAATATTCCTTATACTAGGTAAGGAAACTGTAGACTAAAAAGAGGTCTTTTATTTTCTTTCCAACTCTCCTATTCTCTTCCTTTCAAATATTTATCTTTTGCTTCTAAAATTATTACAGATTTGTCTAATGACCATCAGGGGGAAATGTCCTGCTTAAACTACATAAACTTATTCTGTGCCTAAGGCTGAATAATGGGAGGCAAAGTAGCCCAATGGTTAAGAGGCAGGCTCTGCGGTCAAACAGACTGGTTTTCATATGTCAACTCTATCATCATACACTGTGTGACTCTGGACAAATTACTTAGCTTCTCTGTGTCTCAGTTTCCCCATTTATAGAATGGGAATAATATTAGCAGGACAGTTGTGAGAAATAAATAAGGTAATGTATGTAAATTGCTTAGCATGGTTCCTGAAACATAGTAAGTGCTTTTGATAAATGGAAAATACGGGGGTGAGTAGTTGTTTCAGACCTCATACCTGATTCTGAGCACTGCTATAGCATTTTGTGTGGAACGACCCCAGTTGTACAAAATTTTAGAGTTGTTATGGACTGTAAAGCTCACCAAGTAAAATCTCCCATTTCTATAGAAGAATGGCAAGCCCTGGAGAGGTAAGTGACTTAGCTCAGTTTGCACGGCTTGCTAATGAGAAAGCCAGAAATAAAATGAGGTTTTTTTCAAAAGATTTTCTTCTGAATTTTATTAAAAATATTCATAAGTAATAATGAGTATAGGCAAAATGTCAGTGTGGGGCTTCCCTGGTGGCGCAGTGGTTGAGAGTCCGCCTGCCGATACAGAGGACACAGGTTCGTGCCCCGCTCCGGGAAGATCCCACATGCCGCGGAGCGGCTGAGCCCGTGAGCCATGGCCGCTGAGCCTGCGCGTCCGGAGCCTGTGCTCCGCAACGGGAGACGCCACAACAGTGAGAGGCCAGCGTACTGCAAAAAAAAAAAAAAAAAAAAAGAGAGATAGCATGGCCTCGATGATAATGGACTGGCTATGTTCCAGCATCTTTTTGTTGGGAACTCTACTGCAACAGAATATTAAATACAGATCACAGGTGACCCTGATAAAACTACTCAAGAAGGCAAATTTGACATCTTTCTTTCTTATGCATAAAACTCCAGGGAGCTTCAAGGCCCATCAGTAATGGGTAGAGGAATACAAAGGGCAACATGCACAGTTCCCTTCAGAACTTCTAATCCTTCCAACATTACACATAAGCCATATGCTTAGAGACGCCGGGACAGTGGGAATTTAAGGTCTTCGTGCTCAGGTTTCTGGAGTACATTTATGAATTCAATCATGCCTTATATAAGGCATGCCCACCCACTAGACGACATGAAGCCCCCCATCTAGTTCTTTGACTCAGCGATCTCAGAGAGAGAATGAAGATCCTGCAGACATGGGTTTCTGCCCTATTAAATAGTACTATGTAATCTTGTGATTAGATTACTTCTATGTACTCTACCCTGAACTCTGGAACTCCTGGAACTGTGTGGCTGAGTGGAATAGATGGAATAGTGGAACAGATAGCTTTTTACAGAACAAAACACTGAAGAAACTGCTTTAAAAACAATTGACTTTGTCTTGCAAGTTGTCATAGATTGTGTACCGGAATTTAGGTAGACAGACATTCACTCATGGGTAGTTTAAAACTTTAGCCCCAAGCCCCATTCTTGGCAGTCCCTGTGAAGATATACAGAGAATATACATATGAGATCTACAGTTTCCTTTATATCTTGCAATGGTCCTCACGTGCATCTTTAATCAAAGTATGAGGTAATACATCATTGCCTTAATCCCAAATTAGAAGACAAGTGGAAAAGAGGGAACCACAGAATTTAACTCATCCAGACAGTACAAGCTTTCAGAGAGCATCTTAGGTTCAGAAGACAGTGAATAGATGCTCAACAGATATTATTTAGTAATGATGTCTTCCCATATTCACCACATGGAGGTAGGAAAAAAGATATGAGGAGCTTTACCTCAAAAACAAACAAACAAACAAACAAACTCCTAGAAGAAGAGATCAGATTTGAGAGAGAACTGAAGGAAGGAAGTCACATACAAACTTCCAGTTAGAAGATAAACAAGTACTAGGGATGTAATGTACAACATAGCAAATATAATTAACACTGCTGTATGTTATATACGAAAGTTGTGAAGAGAGTAAATTTTAAGTGTTCTCATCACAAGAAAAAATATATATTTTTTGTATCTATATGAGATGATGGATGTTCACTAAATTTATAGTGGTAATTTCGTGCATGGAAGTCACATCATTCTGCTGTACACCTTAAACTTATACAGTGCTGCGTGCCAATTATATCTCAATAAAACGGGAAGGGAAAAAAAGATATGAGGAGCCTATAAGCTACCTGTTCATTGTCTCCCCAAGAGCCATCTTAATGTTAACTTCATAGCAGACACCCCATAATTGATTTAAACCATTTACTATCTCCACATATGAAGTTTTCATATATGCATTTTATATGTAAATGTACTCAAATGGTTGTCAGTCTTAAAAATATATATGCTGATGTTTTTATGCCGACACTTCTCTTTAGCAAGGCATTTCTATGAATGTGACTTCCCCAACACACTCCTTTTCCTGGCAGCTCCCTTCCCCATTCCCTGCCTTCCTTTTAACATTTCTGCCAAGTCAAGAAGATCAGAATGAATCTCTCATGTTTTAAAAATCCTAGAATCTAAAGCTAATAAGAACTATACACTGAACAGGGAAAGGATGAAGTAAAGATGCTCTCTACATAACACCATGACTTTTAACACGACAGAGCTGAGTCTGGAACAAAAATACATGACCAAAGTTCAAGAAGTTCAAGAAGATCCATTTTGTCCTAACATGAGAACCCAGGATGGGGTGTGGTTGGTGGACATCACGTGGGATGTAGGCTAAGTGGGGTTTCAGGGTTTGGGGTTCTTAAGATAAGCCAATAAACAAAAGGATAATAATCCTCTGGCAAGAAGTGTTTTTAAAACCCATGAGTAGTTCAAGAGGTTGTGGCAGATGGCTTGACAGGAAAAAACTGAGTCTTCCTGCTGTGAGAGAAGGATTCTTCTCTTCCCTTGAGGCAAATTTTGTCTGCCACTCAATGCACATTTTCAGTGTTTGGGGGATTACATAACTATAATCAAGGTACTCTTGCAGAGAATTCCCCTGGGGGGTACCTGAGTGATTAGTCACCAAACAGAGTCCAAAGAAGTGGACAGAGGTGGTAAACTAAAGTAAGCAAGCCTTAGTCATTCACTACCTTTAGAAGATCAAAACCATCTGTTTCTGCAAGTGAACTGAGAACATCTTCCTCCAACAGAAAGAAGAACTTAATGGATGACCCTGAAACGAACATAGGATGTGAACACAGAAAAAGGAGATCATGTTTTCTTCTGACATAGGAGGAAATGAAAGTGGAACAGGCAAGAGCAAAAGAGAGACAAGGTATTAGTTTTCAATTACTGCATAACAAATTATCACAAATTTAGCAGCTTAAAACAGCACCCACTGATCAGTTCATAGGTCTGTAGGTCAGAAGGCCAACACGGTGTAGTTGGGTTCTTTGCTCAGGGTATCACAGGATGAAATTGAGGTAATGACCACATTTTCTCATCTGGAAGCTCTGGGGAAAAATCCATGCTCATCTTGTTGTTGGTCAAGTTCAGCTCCTTGCAACTGTAGGACAGAGGTCCCCTGCTCCTTGCTGGTTGTCACCCAGGGGCTACTCTCAGCTCTACAGGCCACCCACTCTCCTTGCCATGTGGTTTCTTCCATCTTTAAGTCAGCAAACCTTTCCCATGCTTCCAATCTCTGACTTCCCGTCTCTGACCTCTAGATCCAGATTTAAAGGGTCAGGTCCACACAGATAATCTCCCTGCCTACGGTCAACTGATTTGGAACCTTAATTATGACTGCAAAATCCTTCTACAGCAATACATACAGTAGTGTTTGACTGGATACCTGGAAGAAGGTGAGTGTACACCAAGGACCAGGAATCATGAGGGCATTTTAGAATTCTTCCTATCACAGAAGACACCTGCTATCAGGGCTCATGGTTTCATATGAGACCACGGCTTCCTCGTTTAGAAAAACAGGGAACGAACCAGTGCAAACCAAAGCACTTAGAGAGAAAGGGGTCTTGGACAATGGCAGAGATTTCAAGGCTCTGGATTCACAGAGAACTCTAGATTGGGACCAGAAGTGGCAATGTATTTGTCAAACATTCATTCTATGACATCCAACAGAGTCAGGAATGAGGCAGGAGGGGACCTGGAGCTGGCTGTCTCCATAAAACTATGCCAACATAGTAGGGTGTTAAGTAAATATCTGCTGAATGAAAGAACTAAGCCCAGTTGGGGGCAAACGTTAATTAATGTTAGAATCACAAATCTAAGCCCAGCATATTTCTATTCTTTTGTCTTTCTTCCATTTCCCTAAATTTGTAGGAAAATGTCCTGAGCTAAGGCTTTTCCCCACTTCTCCGTCAGAATCAGAGTGACAAATGTGCCTCTGATGGTCAAGCGTGCCAGTGGTGGGGACAGTGCTGTAGGAGGGAGAGTCAGGGATGGCTACGGTGATGATCCCTTTCCACCTGAGCTTCTGTTCCATACCATCCCCCTGACTGCACTATGGTTAACCAAATTAGGCCTTGATGGATAAGTAAAAAGAGAAGGAGAAGTAATATCATTTGAGCAACTCCTGTGTTCCAGATACTTTACGTAAGTTCTTAATTCTCATACTAACCTTATGAAATGGATATTATTTCTAATGAGGAAACTAAGGTACAAAGATGGGATCTGAAACCCGGGTCTTTCTTTCTGAACCCCAACCACTGTACCAATCTTGTTCCATGTACTGTTAACTGTTAACTTGTAATGATTTCATTCACAGTCTTAAGTTTTAGGTTCTTCTTTCACCTACTCTAGGTTTCACCTCTCCCACTTTTCTTACATGAACCTTGAATTCCCAACCTGATCAATCCCCACTGAGGTGCTATCCTCCCAAACCAGTCTAGACACCTTTTATTCTTCCTTCTGTTAAGCTAATTTCCAAGTGGCTCCCTAAAGGCCCAATAAGATTACTGATACTGGAGTGGAAGTTTCTGTACCTGGATAATGTTCTCTTATTTCTAGTGATTCACCTTTTCTTTGGGGACCAGAGCTTGAGTCTCTTCTGCCCAATCAGGTTCTCTTTTCTCCACCCACAAGACCCCTCAACACCAGACATTTTGCAGAGCCAGGCACGCTAACCCAAGAGACTTATCCTCATTTACCCTTAGGGATTTACAGTCTATATTTTAAAGTGAAAAATCCCATGAGAAAGACAAGTTTGCAGAGGGAGAAATGAAACTAACACCAAGTGATGTGTCATTTCGTGGTCCGGTCAGTCTCTCTGTGTGCACTGCCCTGTAACAGCATTAGGGAAAATTAAGTGAGA